>NC_055693.1:409855-464430 GCF_017639745.1 Melanotaenia boesemani | reverse complement strand
AGAATCAGACCAGATAGAATCGGATCAGGCAGAATCAGACCAGGTAGAATCAGACCAGGTGGAATCGGATCAGGTGGAATCAGACCAGAAAGAATCAGACCAGATGGAATCGGATCAGGTGGAATCAGACCAGATAGAATCGGATCAGGTAGAATCAGACCAGGTAGAATCGGATCAGGTGGAATCAGACCAGGTAGAATCGGACCAGGTAGAATCAGACCAGATAGAATCAGACCAGGTAGAATCAGACCAGGTAGAATCGGATCAGGTAGAATCAGACCAGATAGAATCGGATCAGGTGGAATCAGACCAGATAGAATCAGACCAGGTAGAATCAGACCAGGTAGAATCGGATCAGGTAGAATCATACCAGATAGAATTGGATCAGGTGGAATCGGATCAGGTGGAATCAGACCAGATAGAATCGGATCAGGTAGAATCAGACCAGATATTATCAGACCAGGTGGAATCGGATCAGGTGGAATCAGACCAGATAGAATCAGACCAGGTAGAATCGGATCAGGTAGAATCAGACCAGGTAGAATTAGACCAGGTAGAATCAGACCAGATAGAATCAGACCAGATAGAATCGGATCAGGTGGAATCAGACCAGGTGGAATCAGACCAGGTAGAATCAGACCAGATAGAATCAGACCAGATAGAATCGGATCAGGTAGAATCAGACCAGATAGAATTAGACCAGATAGACTCAGACCAGGTAGAATCAGACCAGGTAGAATCGGATCAGGTGGAATCAGACCAGATAGAACCGGATCAGGTGGAATCAGACCAGATAGAATCGGATCAGGTGGAATCAGACCAGATAGAATCAGACCAGGTAGAATCAGACCAGGTAGAATCGGATCAGGTGGAATCAGACCAGATAGAATCGGATCAGGTGGAATCAGACCAGATAGAATCAGACCAGGTAGAATCAGACCAGATAGAATCAGACCAGGTAGAATCAGACAAGATAGAATCAGACCAGGTAGAATCGGATCAGGTGGAATCAGACCAGGTAGAATCAGACAAGATAGAATCAGACCAGGTAGAATCAGACCAGGTGGAATCAGACCAGATAGAACCAGACCAGGTAGAATCAGACCAGGTAGAATCGGATCAGGTGGAATCAGACCAGATAGAATCAGACCAGATAGAATCGGATCAGGTGGAATCAGACCAGATAGAATCAGACCAGGTAGAATCAGACCAGATAGAATCAGACCAGGTAGAATCGGATCAGGTGGAATCAGACCAGGTGGAATCAGACCAGGTAGAATCAGACCAGATAGAATCAGACCAGATAGAATCGGATCAGGTAGAATCAGACCAGATAGAATTAGACCAGATAGACTCAGACCAGGTAGAATCAGACCAGGTAGAATCGGATCAGGTGGAATCAGACCAGATAGAATCGGATCAGGTGGAATCAGACCAGATAGAATCAGACCAGGTAGAATCAGACCAGGTAGAATCGGATCAGGTGGAATCAGACCAGATAGAATCGGATCAGGTGGAATCAGACCAGATAGAATCAGACCAGGTAGAATCAGACCAGATAGAATCAGACCAGGTAGAATCAGACAAGATAGAATCAGACCAGGTAGAATCGGATCAGGTGGAATCAGACCAGGTAGAATCAGACAAGATAGAATCAGACCAGGTAGAATCAGACCAGGTGGAATCAGACCAGATAGAACCAGACCAGGTAGAATCAGACCAGGTAGAATCGGATCAGGTGGAATCAGACCAGATAGAATCAGACCAGATAGAATCGGATCAGGTGGAATCAGACCAGATAGAATCAGACCAGGTAGAATCAGACCAGATAGAATCAGACCAGGTAGAATCGGATCAGGTGGAATCAGACCAGATAGAACCAGACCAGGTAGAATCAGACCAGGTAGAATCGGATCAGGTGGAATCAGACCAGATAGAATCAGACCAGATAGAATCGGATCAGGTGGAATCAGACCAGATAGAATCAGACCAGGTAGAATCGGATCAGGTAGAATCAGACCAGATAGAATCGGATTCTATTGATTTTAAGTGTTAAATCAGCTGTGATGTCATCAGTATTGATTGAGGGATCCTGATTCTGATCCAGATCATATGGTGGCAGAACTTGTAACACTGAATCCATACGATAACGTTTCCTGTTCAAACGTATTTACACTCCACAGATCAGCTGACCTGGTCACATGACGACTTACGTGTTGCGTCAGCAGGCTGATGTGGGCGGAGCCGGCGTAGTGACGAGCAGCCTGCTTGTTGGCCAGTCTTTGCAGGACTGAGAGAAAGGCCTGCTGGTTGGACTGAGCCTGAGAAGGCAGAACCTGTAACTCTCTGAGAGCGCCCACCGAGCAGGACTTCACTCTGGAACTGGTCCTTCTGACCCCTAAAAACCAGAAGAAGGAGGCGATGACATCCTTAGTTTGGTTTTAGAGCTGCAGGTGGAGCAGGAAACTACCTGGTTCTGCACATGGAGGTCTGCTGAGCGTCTGGCTGTAGATGTGAGCGTTAGCTGGAACTGAGGAGGTCGCTCTGGAGCTGGACTGAGTGGAAGACCTGGTTTTCCTGAGAACCTGGCCGGATTGTCCGCTGGTTGCGAAGGATGACCCGGACGATGCCGTGCTCACTGCTCGCTGGGAGGTCAGGAGGGCAGAGGAGTAAGAAGGAGGTTCAGAAGAGGACTCAGAGGGGCAGAGGTGGGATTTAGCCAGAGACTGAGCGTAAGATGGAGGCTGAGGCTGAGGAGGCTGAGGAGGCTGAGGAGGCGGCGGCGGCGGCGGGCAGTGAAGAGGAAGGGAGGCTGGAACGCTGGTGCGGCCTGAAGTCCGAGGAAAACTGGAGGAACGCTGAGTTTTTGCTGTTGTAACCTCCACCTGCAGGTCTGCAGCCAACACACAGAGACTCTCCATGGTCTTCAGGTCACCTTCAACCTTCCCTGTGGACCGGGATGAGTCCGGATTATCTCCGGCCATGGACGGAGCTGTTCACAGGGACAGAACTCATCAGATCACTCCTCATCTTCATCTCATCCCTGGAGGCTAAATTCCTCCTGATGTTCAGGAATGTTTCAGAATGAAGATGAAACAGGAAGTCTCACCGCTGCCAGAATCTTCCAGGAAGGTTTTGTAGTGAAGGTCTTTTTTACCAGCTTGGACTTTCGTTCCCAGGAAGACGGTGGCTGATTTCTTCTTCTGCGTGTAGAACGTCAGCACCTCCTCCAGATCGTTCTCACTGGAAAATCAGACGTCAGGACACGAACAAGAAGAAGATTCAGGTGTGATTTTTTTAAATCAATTTTTAATTTAATTTTAGACAAACAAAGAGCTTCACTGTACATTACACAGCCATGTAGAAGAGGAAGAAGTAGAAAGATCATGTAGAATATTTGTAAACTGACAACCCAAAAGAAAAAGGGAACAAAGACAAACCAAAACCAAGAGAAACAAAACATGGCTCAGTGTGTAAAACAATCCTGGCAAAAAGCAGCAGTGAAGGACTGTAACGAGTCCTCACAGCAGCAAGAATCTACTGAGCTGTTCATCTTTCCTTGTCTGAAACTAAGACGGATATAACTAAATAACAGACGTTTATAGGATCAGTGGCGGTTTCCAGTGGGATTTACTCACCTGGCGTTAGAAATGTAATCCTGAAACACACGGCTGTCAACACAACGCTGGTCCTCACTGCCCTCCTGTTTCCTCCCCATGTGCTCCGTTTCCTGAAGAGGGGGAGAAAAAGAAGAAGAGGCAAAAGGTTCCATCATGCTGTGATGGGGTTGCCATGGTGATCCAGGAGGATGATGGTACCTTGTTGTAACAGTGGATGAACTGTCCTAACTGGTCGGCCAGGATTCGGCGGCGGTCCTGGACGGGCAGCTGGCAGGTGGGTAAGACCACCTTCAGGTCCTGCTGCAGATTACCGGCAGCTCTCCTCAGGAAGCGGAACACCAGCTCCTGTAAGGACAAGCAGGACAAGCAGGACAAACAGGACAAGAGACATGTTGAAGGCGTCTCCTCTGCAGATGACCCACAAGCATAATCAATGAAAGCTTCACCATCTGATCTTCGTCTTTCTCCGGCCACGCTGGCGTGGAGCAGCTTCGGTTCTCCGCCAACAGCCTCTGCTGGACTCGCTGCAGGTACGAGGAGAAGGAGATCCGAGCCTGAACCTTACTGAGGAGGAGAAGGGAGAGGAGGAAGAGGAGGAGAGAAAACAATCTGTTGAAAACATGATCAACTGTCATCAACTACTGCATGTTAACATAGTGACAAAAAAGTTGCTGTTTGGGGCCTTTGGTGAATATTCTGATGGTTCCTGGTGGACATTTTAATGGTTCCTGGTGAATATTCTAATGGTTCCTAGTGGACATTCTGATAGTTTCTGGTAAATATTCTGATAGAACCTGGTGGACATTCTGATGGCTCCTGGTAGACATTTTGATGATTCATGGTCAACATTTTGATGGTTCCTGATGAATATTCTAATGGTAGTTCATTCTAAATACTTGGTAAACATTCTGACGGTTCCTGGTAAATATTCTGATAGAACCTGGTAGACATTCTGATGGTTCCTCATGGACATTTTGATGGTTACTGGTGGGCATTATGATGGTTCCTGGTAGACATTTAGATGGTTCCTGGTAAATATTCTGATGAGTCCTGGTGGACATTCTGAGGGTTCCTGGAGGACATAATGATGGTTGATGGTGAATATTCTAATGGTTCCTGGTGGACATTTTGATAGTAACTGGTGGACATTCTGATATTTAGATGGTTCCTGGTAAACATGCTGAGAGTTCCTGGTGGACGTTTAGTTGGTTTCTGGTAAACATTCTGATAGTTCCTGGTGGACATTTTGATGGTTCCTGGTGGACCCACTCCCACTCATGAAGATGAATCGAATGACGCAGATGAATCGGATCGGGCAGATGAATTGGATGAAGCAGATGAATCACATGAATCAGATGAAACAGATGAATCGGATGAAGCAGATGAGGCGGATGAATCAGATAAAGGAGATGAACCAGATGAATCAGTTGTGGCAGATGAATCGGATGAAGCAGATGAATCACATGAAGCAGATGAAGCGGATGAAGCAGATGAATCAGATGAAGCGGATGAATCAGATGACGTGGATGATTCGGATGAAGCACACGAAGCAGATGAATCAGGTGAATCGGATGAAGCAAATAAGGCGGATGAATTGGATGAAGCAGATGAATCGGATGAGGCAGATGAATCGGATAAAGCAGATGAGTCGGATGAATCAGATGAATTGGATGAAGCAGATGCATCAGGTGAATCGGATGAAGCAAATAAGGCGGATGAATCGGATGAAGCAGATGAATCGGATGAGGCAGATGAATCGGATAAAGCAGATGAATCGGATGAATCAGATGAATTGGATGAAGCAGATGCATCAGGTGAATCGGATGAAGCAGATGAGGCGGATGAATCGGATGAATCGGATAAAGCAGATGAATTCTGATGAAGCAGATAAATCGGATGACACAGATGAATCAGATGAAGCAGATGAATCGGATGAAGTAAAATGAATTATTTTTATATTTCTGACTAGATTTTATCTGTTGATGGACGTATTCCCGAGTGATCTTCTGCCTGTGGTGTGTGTTTATGGATGGTCTGGGGGTTGATTACCTGGACTGTCTGACAGCCGAGTTTCCTGCTTCCTGATCATTTTATCTCTTTTGCTTCTTCTGTTATTTTACACCACACCTACGTTTTATACATTAATGTTTAATTTCCTTCATTATTTCATTAATTCCTTTTCTGTGGCACTTATTCCAACTCGTGGGGGGCTGGAGTGTATCGCAGCATTCAGCAGGTGAGAGGCAGGTACACCTGGACAGGTGAGATGCCCATCACAGTATTTTATATGTTTTATTATTGTGACTGTATTTAAATTTTTGTCTTTAGGGTTAAAAACAATTCCTACATTTTTCCAGCTTTGTGAACATTCCTGATGAACAACCTCATATCATGACACCTGGCGACCAGGCTGTGATGTCACTCAGCTGATGGGGGAGGAGCAGACTGACCTGAGCTCCCAGCCCCCCTGCAGGATGCTGAGCAGGTTGACCGTGCGCATGGCGTTGGCGGCCTCAGAGCTGGATGCTGCCTCACCATGGCGATGCTCCGATCTGGTCTCCCGTTTCCAGATCAGATGTTCCTCCTCCCTGAACTCCTTCCCTGCAGCAGTGAAATAAAACTTTGCTGTTTCTGCTGATTCCAGCTGATGATGACGATGATGATGACGATGAGGTACCTGGTTTCTTCCTCCTGACGGCAGAGCGGTGAATCAGGTGGTGCAGTTTTCTTCTTCTAGCCTCCAGACACAGCAGCTTCCTCTCATACTGGACAACATGACAGCCGTTGACTGCCTCCACTTGAACGTTCCCGTTCCTGAAACAGAAACCAGTTTCATGTAAACCACCAGCAAGCAGCTTCTCCACAAATCCTGATCCTGTACCCTACAGACCAGACAGATGATGGACAGGATTAACTCTGAGAATTCAGCTGTGTTCAAGTCTGGAAATCTGGACTGAATCAGACTGCAATGATAAATATGCTTCAGGTCATCTCCTGAATCCAGAAGGGCGGCATGGCAACCGACATCTGCTTCAAGCAAAGAATCCAAATGGAGTACCATAAAATTATTACTTTTCTTGGAAAAGTGTGCTTGCCAGTCGGACGTTCATTGACGTCTTGTGCTGCAGATAAGCTCTGAAAGGAGAAGAAGAAGAAAGTCATGAAGCAGGTCCAACCAACCTCCACCTCCTAAAGTTCATGGATCTCCTGGTCTAGAAACACTGCTAAATGAAAAATACATTTTTCTGAAGAGGATCATATTCCAAACAGAACACAGATATTCCCAAGACTGAAGGTTTCTCAGCTACAGGTGGACTACAGGAGAGCTACAGGTGAGCTACAGGTGGACTACAGGTGGGCTACAGGTGGACTACAGGTGAGCTACAGGTGGACTACAGGAGAGCTACAGGTGGACTACAGGTGAGCTACAGGTGAGCTACAGGTGAGCTACAGGTGGACTACAGGAGAGCTACAGGTGGACTACAGGTGGGCTACAGGAGAGCTACAGGTGAGCTACAGGTGGACTACAGGAGAGCTACAGGTGGACTACAGGTGAGCTACAGGTGGACTACAGGAGAGCTACAGGTGGACTACAGGTGAGCTACAGGTGAGCTACAGGTGGACTACAGGAGAGCTACTGGTGGACTACAGGTGGACTACAGGTGAGCTACAGGTGGACTACAGGTGGACTACAGGTGAGCTACAGGTGGACTACAGGAGAGCTACAGGTGGACTACAGGTGAGCTACAGGTGAGCTACAGGTGGACTACAGGTGAGCTACAGGTGGACTACAGGTGAGCTACAGGTGGGCTACAGGAGAGCTACAGGTGAGCTACAGGAGAGCTACAGGTGGGCTACAGGAGAGCTACAGGTGAGCTACAGGTGGGCTACAGGTGAGCTACAGGAGAGCTACAGGTGGGCTACAGGAGAGCTACAGGAGAGCTACAGGTGGGCCACAGGAGAGCTACAGGTGAGCTACAGGTGGGCTACAGGAGAGCTACAGGTGAGCTACAGGTGGGCTACAGGTGAGCTACAGGTGGACTACAGGAGAGCTACAGGTGGACTACAGGTGAGCTACAGGTGGACTACAGGAGAGCTATAGGTGGGCTACAGGTGAGCTACAGGTGGACTACAGGTGAGCTACAGGTGGACTACAGGTGGACTACAGGTGAGCTACAGGTGGACACAGGTGGACTACAGGTGAGCTACAGGTGGACTACAGGTGGACTACAGGTGAGCTACAGGTGTACTACAGGTGAGCTACAGGTGGACTACAGGTGAGCTACAGGTGGACTACAGGTGAGTTACAGGTGGACTACAGGTGAGCTACTGGTGGACTACAGGTGGACTACAGGTGAGCTACAGGTGGACTACAGGTGAGCTACAGGTGGACTACAGGTGAGCTACAGGTGAGCTACAGGTGGACTACAGGTGAGTTACAGGTGGACTACAGGTGGACTACAGGTGAGTTTCAGGTGGACTACAGGAGAGCTATAGGTGGGCTACAGGTGAGCTACAGGTGGACTACAGGTGAGCTACAGGTGGACTACAGGTGGACTACAGGTGAGCTACAGGTGGACACAGGTGGACTACAGGTGAGCTACAGGTGGACTACAGGTGGACTACAGGTGAGCTACAGGTGTACTACAGGTGAGCTACAGGTGGACTACAGGTGAGCTACAGGTGGACTACAGGTGAGTTACAGGTGGACTACAGGTGAGCTACTGGTGGACTACAGGTGGACTACAGGTGAGCTACAGGTGGACTACAGGTGAGCTACAGGTGGACTACAGGTGAGCTACAGGTGAGCTACAGGTGGACTACAGGTGAGTTACAGGTGGACTACAGGTGGACTACAGGTGAGTTTCAGGTGGACTACAGGTGGACTACATTACCCGTAAAGCTCCCAGGTGTCTGCAGTGGGGAAGATCCTGATGAACCCTCCTCTTCTCTCGTACTCCTCTTTTATTCTCCTCAGAAGTCGGACCTACATCAGAGAAAAACTTAGTACATGTTTATTTTTATAGAACCTTTCCAGATAAAAACCACAAAGTGCTTGACAATAAAACATAATACAAAAACTGGTTTTATGAGCCAGTAAAGCTCCAGTTTTCCTGGTTTTTGCCAACACAAATTTAGTCAATCACTGCATCCTGTTGCTGTAACGTTGCACCAAAGTTAGTCTAAAATTGCTTTTGGTTGCAACATTGACTAAAACACAGTAAAACCCGGGAGGTACTTGAATCATTCCCATCACACCTCCTCACCTCCTCCGAACTCAGACTGAGGTCTCGTTGGCTGGCTTTACCTCGCACCTCCTCTGTTTCCGTGGTAACGGCTGGTGTCCGTCTCTGCCGCTACAGGATGAACACAGACAGAAAACGATTCCAAAAAAAACAAAAAACCCCAAAAACCCCAGTTAATGACCAGAGCTGATGTTTAGACTTTGCTTCATGTCTTGATAACCCTGGGACTATTTTAGCTGTTGGAATACTTTTAGATTTTATTGACCACAGAAAAAGGAAAATGTTTACCACAGCCATGTATGGCATCCCTTATTTCAGCACAATTTCACCAGGATGGGATCTTTTTTCACTTTAACCCGCTTTACTTACATGTTGAACCCAAAATACAAAAGTAATCTAAACTAAAAACACTAATTACAATAAAAAGCCACAAACACCATAATTTCTGTTTCTGTATCTGGGAGTCATCACCCGTCCTGGCTTCCGTCTCTTCAACCTGTTGCCTTCTGGGAGGTGTTTTAGGTCCATCAAAGCCTGAACAAACACTCAGGGACAGTTTCTTTCCCAAGACTGTCACCACAATGAATGCAAACTAAATCAAAGTGTATTACCACTGCACCACCTTAGTTTGTTACCTCACTCGTTTTTATCGTGCATTAGATGTATTTTTCTATATATTTATTTATATATTATTGAGCCTTTTTTATTATTACAGTATTATGTGTGTACATTTATGGAACTGCTCTTTTTGTACAATGCATAATGACAAAGGCTATTCTGTTCTATTCTATTCTATTCTATTCTGGTTACTGAAGTAATCTGATTAAACATACATGCACTTCCAAAATACCACATTCAAAAAATGTACAGACATACGTAGTGATGTCACTTCCTGTGTCTGAACGTCCCCCCAACTCCTCCTTCACTACACAGCGACTCATTCTCTTGGCGATTCAGACATGAAGCTGCCTTTTTTTTCCTCGCTGCAAACCACGTGACAACCAGCCATCACCATGGCAACCACAATGCGTGTCAAGATGTCATTTCAAATCCAATCCAAAGTTGTATGTAAACATTTTTTTATTCCTTAGGTTGTATTTTATTTTTTGTTGCATATCTATTCAACAAAAAATGCTTTTTCGCCGCCATGTTGGGCTTCTGTCCGCAATGCATTGTGGTCTATAATGACCCGTCTGTTGTTCTGTCTGATCATTCCTGGGTTTTCTTTGAGATGCTGTTATTGTCAACAAAAAGCCCAAACAGAGGTTATCAGGAACCGGTACACTGGTGAAAATCCCACTGACATGTTTCTACCAGCTTTCTCCCCCCCCCCCCCCCCCCCCCCCCCCCCTCCCCCCCCCCCTGTGATCCCCCTGTAGTTGGAGCACACCCTCCGGTCCCCCTTTTTGAAGAGGGGGACCACCACCCCAGTCTGCCAGTCCAGGGGAACTGTCCCCGATGTCCACGCGATGCTGCAGAGGCGTGTCAGCCAAGACAGCCCTACAGCATCCAGAGCCTTAAGGAACTCTGGGTGGACCTCATCCACCCCCGGGGCCCTGTCACCGAGGAGCTTTTTAACCACTCTAACCCAGGCCTGACTGGCATCCTGCCCCAGTGTATAAATCTGATTTCTAATAATGTGTTAATGGTGGTTATCTGATAAAGGACATGAGATTATGCTGTTAACATGATGACTTAAATTATCCCTAAATCAGGTGATGATCATTTAAAGGGGCTCAATAATCAGAGACCTAAAGTAAAGTAACAGTAGATTTTTGGAAATTATTTCCCCATGCGCACATCATGGAGGAACCTTTTTGTCATAGACCAAAGGAGAATTGATGTCATGTTGTATGAACCTGTGTAGACCCACCCGAGCTTGCAGTCCTGCAGGGTTCTTGTCCAGGGTGATTCTATCGGATAGAGCTTGTCTGGTTTGAGGATCCTGACAGACGAAACCTGCAAAGACCAGAAGGGACCACAGAGGAGTTCTGATCCACTTCCTGGTCTAAAGACATCACTCATGACTTTCATATTACCCCTGCAGTGACTTCATAAAGCAACAAACATCACTGAGAGGACGAGCTTAGCCTTTTCCTCAGTTTGATTGGCTAAAAAGATCATTTGAGATCCAAAAAGACATTTTATCATTTCTATTAGAGAAAATAACTCAACTTGCACCAAACAAACCCAACTGAAAGGGAATGAATCCCAGGGTTGGGGGTTTACCTCGCTACCCTGCTCCACAACAGGAGTCTTGAAATGAGCTAGAACCATTACTGCATTTACCTATTTCACCATCATCATTATCATCATCACAAACAGAAAACCAACAATAAACATCTGGAAACAGGAATCTGAGCAAGCTTGGCTCCTCCAGCATCAACCAGTCCATGTTCCATCAACATGGTTCAGGATAAAACGGGTGCAGACAGACAATAAATGAACCATAGTTTCCTGAACGGTCGCTGGGTGGGGGTTCTAGGCCTTGGTACCTGGGGGTGGCCCCCTTTCTTGGGGGTGGAGGGGTTGGTTGATGCCAGGGGTCTAGGCCTGCCCAGGTGTGCTGCCATGGGGCAGGTTGTTGCATGCCCCGGTGTCTGGTTGCCACCCTGGGACCTAGGGTTTGGCCCGGGGGCAGGAGAGGTGTTGAAGAGGGGTTTGGGGGATCATAGGGGGAGGTGCTGGTGAGACTGGTAGGTTTGCGTGTGCGTGTGTCAGGATGAATGGGAGTGGGCAGGAATATAGGTGTGTATGTGCATGTCACATGCACTTGTGGGGGAGGTCTGGGTGGTTCTGGGGGTGGTGGGCCATGGGTCTGGGCTCCTCCCGCTTCTCTCTTCCCCCCCAGGCATGTGGTGTTCTTCTGGGGTTGATGGCAGCTGTGTGTCCTGGTCGTGGGGGGCAGCTACTCCTGGCCTGTCTTGCCCTGGGGGGCTTCCTGGGAAACAGGGGTGCAAGTGGCTCACATTAGGGCCCTGGGCTCTTCACTCTGGCCGCCCTGGATGGCTAGTTCCCCAGTGGGGTCGGCAGCTGCCGATCTTGGGCCACCGGGGATCGCGGTGATCGTGGGGTGTCTTGGGTCCGTGCTCCAGGATTTCTGCTGATTGTTCGGGTCTCTGGGCCTCCCTAGTCTGTAGGAAATTCTCTGTTGTGTTTCTGTACAGGTGTAGCAGCTGGTTGACTGGCGTTAGAAGCAATGACCTTCAGTCCAACCTAACTGCTGGATCTTTGTCTTTTTTCTGCTTTCGTTTTTACTTTTGCTCAGTATTCTCCATTTTTCCGTCCCTTCTGGTCAGGTCCAGCTAGGTTACATAAATTCCATAATTCAAAATGAATAAGATGAAAAAAAGAAACAAAATGATCAAAAGGAGCCTTACACCCATAAAGCTCCTCTTGACAAACCAAATTTGTTCGGCACAACACAGCAGCCAGACCATCATTCTGCCGCCACCGTGCTGGTAAAAAAAATTCCTTCATTTAAGAGCAAAAGAATCTGTTTTTTCATGTAGATGTTTTTAAAAATGCAGGTGAGTATAAAACTTCTGCTACGGTCTCAGACCTTATTGGCTTTTATAATGAAGCATCATGAAGATGCCGATGTAGCTCCAGGTAAACGTTTAGTCTGGAATTCTGCCACGTTGCTATGGAAACGGTGATTACCACAAACACGGCTGCTCAGAGGAGGAAGCTTCATCAGCTGATCTGATGGATCTCAGACCATTTGTTGTTGATCATAGAGGCGCATGTTGGAGGCTTCTTTAGATTTTCTGATCTGAGTGGAGTAATTTCAGCGCCTTCGGAACTGGAGCGTCCTGTCCAAGAAACAGCTGTGGAAAGTAAAGCAGGAAAGGAGTCGGACTCACCTACAAGAGAAAACATGTCTGCGATCATGCTGGCCTTGATCTTCAGATCCAACGGCGCATCGCTGTTGGTCAGCAGATTAATGAGGATCAAACAGACCAAGATGGGACAGACGGACGCAGGACGGTGACTCACCAGGACAGGGACGGAGACAGGTTCACCTCCAACAACCAGGGTTTCAGGTTGGAGTCGATGAGAACGTCAAACCCGTACAGTTCTGCAGAGAGACAACACATCCAGGATCTTGGAAACCAGCATCCCACTGGGAACAACCAGGGGTTCCACTTCAGAAAGTAATGAAACCCTGGACAGACAGGATGAAAACAACAGCCTGCAGACCAACATGAAGGTAAAAACCTGCTGAAATCATCAGAGGCCTGAACCAGGAAGCTGGATTTTCTCTTATCCTGGTAACTCTGGGGTTAACTCAGGGTTTTCTGTCCTATGAAGCTGGTTCACTTCCTACCGGGTAAATCACCGTGGTAACTTACGCTGAATGACTAACCTGCTCCGGATCAGGTTCTGTTCTGGATCAGAGACTAACAAGTATAAAAGCTCCACCTCCTGACCAATCAGACCTGCTGGGACGAAGCTTCGTAGCACCACTGATCAGGATCCTGAATGTCTGGGAAAGTCAAGCACGTAATGGAGAGATATCCGGGTTAGTTCTGCAGGAATCCTGGATTCACCCCTCTTTCCTCTGATGGAGGTTTTCCTTCCTGGTTCTGGTTCTGATGGAGGTTTTCCTTCCTGGTCCTAATGGAGGTTTTCCTTCCTGGTTCTGGTTCTGATGGAGGTTTTCCTTCCTGGTCCTAATGGAGGTTTTCCTTCCTGGTTCTGGTTCTGATGGAGGTTTTCCTTCCTGGTCCTGATGGAGGTTTTCCTTCCTGGTATTAGTTCTGATGGAGGTTTTCCTTCCCGGTTCTGGTCCTGATGGAGGTTTTCCTTCCTGGTTCTAGTTCTGATGGAGGTTTTCCTTCCTGGTTCTAGTTCTGGTGGAGGTTTTCCTTCCTGGTTCTGGTTCTGATGGAGGTTTTCCTTCCTGGTTCTAGTTCTGATGGAGGTTTTCCTTCCTGATCCTGATAGAAGTTTTCCTTCCTGGTTCTAGTTCTGGTGGAGGTTTTTCATCCCGGTTCTGGTTCTGATGGAGGTTTTCCGTCCTGATCCTGATGGAAGTTTTCCTTCCTGGTTCTAGTTCTGGTGGAGGTTTCCTTCCTGGTTCTGGTGGACGTTTTCCTTCCTGGTTCTAGTTCTGGTGGAGGTTTTTCTTCCTGGTTCTGGTTCTGATGGAGATTTTCCTTCCTGGTCCTGATGGAAGTTTTCCTTCCTTGTTCTAATTCTGGTGGAGATTTTCCTTCCCGGTTCTGGTTCTGATGGAGGTTTTCCTTCCTGGTATTAGTTCTGATGGAGGTTTTCCTTCCAGGTTCTGGTCCTGATGGAGGTTTTCCTTCCTGGTTCTAGTTCTACTGGAGGTTTTCCTTCCTGGTTCTAGTTCTGGTGGAGGTTTTCCTTCCTGGTTCTGGTTCTGATGGAGGTTTTCCTTCCTGGTTCTAGTTCTGATGGAGGTTTTCCTTCCTGATCCTGATGGAAGTTTTCCTTCCTGGTTCTAGTTCTGGTGGAGGTTTTTCTTCCTGGTTCTGGTTCTGATGGAGATTTTCCTTCCTGGTCCTGATGGAAGTTTTCCTTCCTGGTTCTAGTTCTGGTGGAGGTTTTCCTTCCTGGTTCTGGTCCTGATGGAGGTTTTCCTTCCTGGTTCTAGTTCTGGTGGAGGTTTTCCTTCCTGGTTCTGGTTCTGATGGAAGTTTTCCTTCCTGGTTCTAATTCTGGTGGAGATTTTCCTTCCCGGTTATGGTCCTGATAGAGGTTTTCCTTCCTGGTCCTGATGGAAGTTTTCCTTCCTGGTTCTGGTTCTGATGGAGATTTTCCTTTCTGGTCCTGATGGAAGTTTTCCTTCCTTGTTCTAATTCTGGTGGAGATTTTCCTTCCCGGTTCTGGTCCTGATGGAGGTTTTCCTTCCTGGTTCTGGTTCTGATGGAGGTTTTCCTTCCTGGTATTAGTTCTGATGGAGGTTTTCCTTCCCGGTTCTGGTCCTGATGGAGGTTTTCCTTCCTGGTTCTAGTTCTGATGGAGGTTTTCCTTCCTGGTTCTAGTTCTGGTGGAGGTTTTCCTTCCTGGTTCTGGTTCTGATGGAGGTTTTCCTTCCTGGTTCTAGTTCTGATGGAGGTTTTCCTTCCTGATCCTGTTGGAAGTTTTCCTTCCTGGTATTAGTTCTGATGGAGGTTTTCCTTCCTGGTTCTAGTTCTGATGGAGGTTTTCCTTCCCGGTTCTAGTTCTGGTGGAGGTTTTCCTTCCTGGTTCTGGTCCTGATGGAGGTTTTCCTTCCTGGTTCTAGTTCTGATGGAGGTTTTCCTTCCTGGTCCTGATGGAGGTTTTCTATCCCGGTTCTGGTTCTGATGGAGGTTTTCCTTCCTGGTTCTAGTTCTGATGGAGGTTTTCCTTCCTGATCCTGATGGAAGTTTTCCTTCCTGGTTCTAGTTCTGGTGGAGGTTTTTCTTCCCGGTTCTGGTTGTGATGGAGATTTTCCTTCCTGGTCCTGATGGAAGTTTTCCTTCCTGGTTCTAATTCTGGTGGAGATTTTCCTTCCCGGTTCTAGTTCTGATGGAGGTTTTCCTTCCTGGTTCTGGTTCTGATGGAGGTTTTCCTTCCTGGTCCTGATGGAGGTTTTCCTCCTGGTATTAGTTCTGATGGAGGTTTTCCTTCCTGGTTCTGGTCCTGATGGAGGTTTTCCTTCCTGGTTCTAGTTCTGATGGAGGTTTTCCTTCCTGGTTCTAGTTCTACTGGAGGTTTTCCTTCCTGGTTCTGGTTCTGATGGAGGTTTTCCTTCCTGGTTCTAGTTCTGATGGAGGTTTTCCTTCCTGGTCCTGATGGAAGTTTTCCTTCCTTGTTCTAGTTCTGGTGGAGGTTTTCCTTCCTGGTTCTAGTTCTGGTGGAGATTTTCCTTCCTGGTTCTGATCCTGATGGAGGTTTTCCTTCCTGGTTCTAGTTCTGATGGAGGTTTTCCTTCCTGATCCTGATGGAAGTTTTCCTTCCTGGTTCTAGTTCTGATGGAGGTTTTCCTTCCTGGTTCTAGTTCTGGTGGAGGTTTTCCTTCCTGGTTCTGATGGAGGTTTTCCTTCCTGGTTCTAGTTCTGATGGAGGTTTTCCTTCCTGATCCTGATGGAAGTTTTCCTTCCTGGTTCTAGTTCTGGTGGAGGTTTTTCTTCCCGGTTCTGGTTCTGATGGAGATTTTCCTTCCTGGTCGTGATGGAAGTTTTCCTTCCTGGTTCTAGTTTTGGTGGAGGTTTTCCTTCCTGGTTCTAGTTCTGATGGAGGTTTTCCTTCCTGGTTCTAGTTCTGGTGGAGGTTTCCTTCCTGGTTCTGGTGGACGTTTTCCTTCCTGGTTCTAGTTCTGGTGGAGGTTTTCCTTCCTGGTTCTGATGGAGGTTTTCCTTCCTGGTTCTAGTTCTGGTGGAGGTTTTCCTTCCTGGTTCTGGTTCTGATGGAGATTTTACTTCCTGGTCCTGATGGAAGTTTTCCTTCCTGGTTCTAATTCTGGTGGAGATTTTCCTTCTCGGTTCTGGTACTGATGGAGGTTTTTCTTCCCGGTTCTGGTTCTGATGGAGGTTTTCCTTCCTGGTCCTGATGGAGGCTTTCCTTCCTGGTTCTAGTTCTGATGGAGATTTTCCTTCCCAGTTCTGGTCCTGATGGAGGTTTTCCTTCCTGGTTCTAGTTCTGATGGAGGTTTTCCTTCCTGGTTGTAGTTCTGATGGAGGTTTTCCTTCCTGGTTCTGATGGAGGTTTTCCTTCCTGGTCCTGATGGAGGTTTTCCTTCCTGGTTCTAGTTCTGATGGAGGTTTTACTTCCTGGTTGTAGTTCTGATGGAGGCTTTCCTTTCTGGTTCTGATGGAGGTTTTCCTTCCTGGTTCTGATGGAGGTTTTCCTTCCTTGTCCTGATGGAGGTTTTCCTTCCTGGTTCTAGTTCTGATGGAGGTTTTCCTTCCTGGTTGTAGTTCTGATGGAGGCTTTCCTTTCTGGTTCTGATGGAGGTTTTCCTTCCTGGTTCTTGTTCTGGTGGAGGTTTTCCTTCCTGGTTCTGGTTCTACTGGAGGTTTTCCTTCCTGGTTCTGGTTCTTGTGGAGGTTTTCCTTCCTGGTTCTGGTTCTGATGAAGGTTTTCCTTCCTGGTTCTGGTGGAGGTTTTCCGTCCTGGTTCTGGTTCTGGTGGAGGTTTTCCGTCCTGGTTTTGGTTCTGATGGAGGTCTTCCTTAGCTAGCTTAATATTGTTTTGAACTGGTTTATATGAACACGGTTAAAATGAATTGGACTGAATTAATATCTAAAATGACCGTGTTGTGAACTAGTTCTGTATAAATAAAGCTGAAGTGAAGTGACTAGAGATTCATGTGGACAGTGTAGTTGGTTCATCTCTGATTAGAATAATTACCGAAGCAGTTGTTCCTGTGAGGAATGGAGGTCCTGCAGGCTGCAGCGATCTGCTGCTCGACGCTCAGCACGGCTTTTATGATGACGTCCTCCACCTTCCTCATCAGCACTGGAACGCAGAGGATGGAAAATTCCCACATTTCCAGTCTGGAAGAACCAAAGATCTGATCCTGAAAGACGAAGGTCTGACTCACCGTTGGTGTCTTTCCCTTCCTGCTTCAGATACCTCAGCACTGCACTCATGCTCCATTTGTTCCCATAATCCTCCACTTCAGGGTCGTCACAGCTAAAAGGACAGAAATCCAGTCAGCGGGATTCAGGCTCCACCTCCAGAGCTCACCTGAGGCTCACCTGACGTAGTCCCGGCTCTTCTTATTCAGACTGTAGTTGGTCAGATGCATGAAGGTGTTCTTGATGTTGGTAGAAGTCTGGTCGTATTTAACCGTAGCAAACCTGCAGACGGACAACAATATTCCACATTCATTCCCAACACCATTCCCAGTATTCCCTGCACCATGATGAGAGAATTATGCTGAATGATGATGGAATATTATAAAGAATATTTCTGGAGATGATACTTAAATGATCCTGGGAATTATGCTGAGAATGATGCATCACATCATCACATTCATTTTACCAGTCGCTTTTCTCCAAAGTGACTTACAGAGTTCAGGCAGCAGCATTGAGGGTTTTGCTTTGTAGGTGTTAATATTCGTTCCCTGGTATTCGAGCTATGGTTTTCCGCATGGGAGACGGATGACCTGCCTACTGAGCTAACCACAATACTGGAATGATCTCGGGAATGAGGATGGAATGATGCAGGGAATGACGGAATGATCCAGGGAATGATCCTTGAATGATGCAGGAAATGATGGAATGATGCAGGGAATGATAATGGAATGATCCAGGGAATGATGGAATGATGCAGAGAATGACTGAATGATGCAGGGCATGATAATGGAATGATCCAGGGAATGATGCAGGAAATGATGCTGGAATGATGCAGGGAATGATGATGGAATGATTTAGGGAATGATGCTCGAATGATCCAGGGAATGATGGAATGATGCAGGGAATGATAATGTAATGATCCAGGGAATGATGCAGGAAATGATCATTGAATGATGCAGGGAATGATAGAATGATCCAGGGAATGATGATGGAATGATGCAGGGAATGATAATGGAATGATCCAAGGAATGATGGAATGATGCAGAGAATGATTGAATGGTGCAGGGCATGATAATGGAATGATCCAGGGAATGATGCAGGAAATGATGCTGGAATGATCCAGGGAATGATGATGGAATGATACAGGGAATGATGATTGGAATGATTCAGGGAATGATGGAATGATCCAGGGAATGATGATGGAATGATGATGGAATGATACAGGGAATGACAATGGAATGATCCAGGGAATGATGCAGAGAATGACTGAATGATGCAGGGCATGATAATGGAATGATCCAGGGAATGATGCAGGAAATGATGCTGGAATGATCCAGGGAATGATGATGGAATGATGCAGGGAATGATGATTGGAATGATTCAGGGAATGATGGAATGATACAGGGAATGACAATGGAATGATCCAGGGAATGATGCAGAGAATGACTGAATGATGCAGGGCATGATAATGGAATGATCCAGGGAATGATGCAGGAAATGATGCTGGAATGATGCAGGGAATTATGCTGGAATGATCCAGGGAATGATGATGGAATGATGCAGGGAATGATGATTAGAATGATTCAGGGAATGATGGAATGATCCAGGGAATGATGATGGAATGATACAGGGAATGACAATGGAATGATCCAGGGAATGATGCAGAGAATGACTGAATGATGCAGGGCATGATAATGGAATGATCCAGGGAATGATGCAGGAAATGATGCTGGAATGATCCAGGGAATGATGATGGAATGATGCAGGGAATGATTCAGGGAATGATGGAATGATCCAGGGAATGATGATGGAATGATGATGGAATGATACAGGGAATGACAATGGAATGATCCAGGGAATGATGCAGAGAATGACTGAATGATGCAGGGCATGATAATGGAATGATCCAGGGAATGATGCAGGAAATGATGCTGGAATGATGCAGGGAATGATGCTGGAATGATGCAGGGAATGATGATGGAATGATGCAGGGAATGATGATTGGAATGATTCAGGGAATGATGGAATGATCCAGGGAATGATGATGGAATGATACAGGGAATGACAATGGAATGATCCAGGGAATGATGCAGAGAATGATTGAATGATGCAGGGCATGATAATGGAATGATTCAGGGAATGATGCTGGAATGATGCAGAGAATGATGGAATGATCCAGGGAATGATGATGGAATGATGCAGGGAATGATGAGTGGAATGATTCAGGGAATGATGATGGAATGATGATTGTAATGATTCAGGGAATGATGGAATTATCCAGGGAATGATAATGGAATGATGCAGGGAAAGATAATGGAATGATCTAAGGAATGATGCTGGAATGATGCAGGGAATGATGATTGTAATGATTCAGGGAATGATGGAATTATCCAGGGAATGATAATGGAATGATGCAGAGAATGATGGAATGATTCAGGGAAAGATGCAGGGAATGACGGAATGATGCAGAGAACGATGGTATGATGCAGGGAATGATGCTGGAATGATGCAGGAAATGCTTCGAGGAAGGATGGAATGATGTAGGGAATGATGATGGAATGATGCAGGGAATGATCAAGGGAGTGATGATGGAATGACGCAGGGAATGATAATGGAATGATCCAGGAAATGATGCTGGAATGATGCAGGGAATGATGATTGTAATGATTCAGGGAATGATGGAATTATCCAAGGAATGATAATGGAATGATGCAGAGAATGATGGAATGATTCAGGGAATGATTCAGGGAATGACGGAATGATGCAGAGAACGATGGTATGATGCAGGGAATGATGCTGGAATGATGCAGGAAATGCTTCGAGGAATGATGGAATGATGCAGGGAATGATGGAATTATCCAAGGAATGATAATGGAATGATCCAGGGAATGATGAT
The DNA here is from genome assembly GCF_017639745.1 of Melanotaenia boesemani. Taxonomy (NCBI): domain Eukaryota; kingdom Metazoa; phylum Chordata; class Actinopteri; order Atheriniformes; family Melanotaeniidae; genus Melanotaenia; species Melanotaenia boesemani. The sequence continues at coordinate 444,152 of NC_055693.1, read as the reverse complement.
GGAATGATCAAGGGAATGATGATGGAATGATGCAGGCAATGATAATGGAATGATCTAGGGAATGATCCAGGGAATGATAATGGAATGATGCAGGCAATGATAATGGAATGATCTAGGGAATGATCTAGGGAATGATCCAGGGAATGATAATGGAATGATGCAGGCAATGATACTGGAATGATACAGGAAATGGTAATGGAATGATCCAGAGAATGATAATGGAATGATGCAGGCAATGATAATGGAATGATCCAGAAAATGATAATGGAATGATCCAGGAAATGATGATGGAATGATGCAGGCAATGATAATGGAATGATCTAGGGAATGATCCAGGGAATGATAATGGAATGATGCAGGCAATGATAATGGAATGATCTAGGGAATGATCTAGGGAATGATCCAGGGAATGATAATGGAATGATGCAGGCAATGATAATGGAATGATCCAGGAAATGGTAATGGAATGAGCCAGGGAATGATAATGGGATGATGCAGGCAATGATAATGGAATGATCTAGGGAATGATCCAGGGAATGATAATGGAATGATGCACGCAATGATAATGGAATGATCCAGGAAATGATAATGGAATGATCCAGGGAACGATGATGGAATGATGCAGGCAATGATAATGGAATGATCCAGGAAATGATAATGGAATGATCGAGGGAACGATGATGGAATAATGCAGGTAATGATAATGGAATGATCCAGGAAATGATGATGGAATGATCCAGGAAATGATAATGGAATGATCCAGGAAATGGTAATGGAATGATCCAGGGAATGATGATGGAATGATTCAGGGAATGATGATGGAATGATGCAGGCAATGATAATGGAATGATCCAGGAAATGATAATGGAATGATCGAGGGAACGATGATGGAATAATGCAGGTAATGATAATGGAATGATCCAGGAAATGATGATGGAATGATCCAGGAAATGATAATGGAATGATCCAGGAAATGGTAATGGAATGATCCAGGGAATGATGATGGAATGATTCAGGGAACGATGATGGAATGATGCAGGCAATGATAATGGAATGATCCAGGAAATGATAATGGAATGATCCAGGAAATGATAATGGAATGATCCAGGGAACGATAATGGGATGATGCAGGCAATGATAATGGAATGATCTAGGGAATGATCCAGGGAATGATAATGGAATGATGCAGGCAATGATAATGGAATGATCTAGGGAATGATCCAGGGAACGATAATGGAATGATGCAGGCAATGATAATGGAATGATCCAGGAAATGATAATGGAATGATCCAGGAAATGATGATGGAATGATCCAGGAAATGATAATGGAATGATCCAGGAAATGGTAATGGAATGATCCAGGAAATGATGATGGAATGATCCAGGGAATGATGATGGAATGATGCAGGCAATGATAATGGAATGATCCAGGAAATGATAATGGAATGATCCAGGAAATGATAATGGAATGATCCAGGAAATGATGATGGAATGATCCAGGAAATGATAATGGAATGATCCAGGAAATGATGATGGAATGATCCAGGAAATGATAATGGAATGATCCAGGAAATGATGATGGAATGTGTGTGTTCTGGTCTCCTCCATTTCTCCAGAACAACCAGGATAATCAAAGACTTTCTCAGGATAAAACATCCTACGCAGCTGGTTATCAACCCAGGCCTTTCCATCTGGATCAGAGCGTGTTCAGATAAAAGGGGCAGAGTCAGCAGCATCTGACCAATCGCAGACATGGAGAAACCCTGCAGAGCAGCGAGTCCACCATGGAGGATCAGACCGTTATTCTTCACATTAAGGATTAAACATATCATCCAGGCAAGAAGCAGCACTGTTTCCGTAGCAACAGCCAGGAAGGAACACTGGCTCTGTTAATGTGAACATTAGTTTGATTATACATTATTAATTAATTGGACAACATAAACGGACATCACTCTGATCCCTTCCACTGTATTACAGCATGGACGTTTCGGGCAGAGCTTTCTCACTTTTTATTTATAACCACGAAGACAGAGGTAAAGCTTTTGGCGGCGTATAGGTACATTTGTCTTCTGTTAGCAGCGTAACTCAAAAAGGTGAGGACAGATTTTGGTTAGATTTTCAGGAAATGTCAGAAATGGAATAAAGATGATGGTGATTAGATTTTGGGGGTGATGCGGATCACCGCCTAGATCCAAGATGTTTTTACTATGAGGAGACAGGGTCATTCTGCCATTAGAGCTTCTAACTCAATAATAATTTCCTCAATCATTGGCCAATAAATGGATAAATAAATAAACTAAAATGTCCGGTGGAGGTGGACATTCTCAGAGCTTCTAGTCTCCATCCAGATCTTTGGAGGCTCCGCCCTCATGTCAGTGTTTGTGATGGAATATTAATTCCTCACCGTGACGACATGGTTGTGCTTCCATAAACTCCTGGTTCTGCAGGTCTGCCATGTGTGAGAGCTATTATTAACTCATTAACTCAGTCCAGCCCTGCAGGAGCTAAACGGGACCAGGTCCAGAACCAGGACAGAAACATCCTTCACAGCTCTCAGAGACCAGGCTTAATTTCTTCATCTGTCCCTAAAACTCCTCCTCGCCTAGCTTCCTCTCACCATCCACCTCCACCCTGGATGGGATCTTCTAGGAATGGGTGGGGCATTTTCCAGCCAATCTGATTGGTTTATACTTTATATGATTTATGGCTTTATACTTGGTCTCTGATCCAGAACAGAACCTGATCCAGAGCAGGTTAGCCGTTTAGCGTAAGTCACCACGGTGATTTAACCGGAAAGAAGTGAACCAGCTACATAGGAAAGAAGACCCTAAGTTAACCCCAAAGTTACCAGGATGAGAGAAAATCCAGTTTCCTGGTTCAGGCCTCTGGTTTCTACCAGGTAAGTCTGGGACCACGAAGCAGGCCCACCTGCAGGACTCACCTGGCCAGGCCTTCCTCGTACACGTAGATGAGGAGCGGATCGAATGACGTCACAAGCACGTACAGACGCACATCGAATTTGAACTCTGTAAACAACAACAACAGCAGTGAGAGGTGGCGAGAGAACTGGTCTTTACCAAGCTGGGATTCCTCACCGTCGATCAGCAGGGGGTCGTTGATGTACCGAGACACCAGGATGTTTTCATCCACCGACACCTGACTGGGCTGCAGGACAGAGAGGACAGGACGCCATGAGGCTTGGAAAACATCACTGGATGCCTTTTGGTCAAAGACTGAATTCAGCTTTTTGTGAGTAATTTGCATAAATAAGAAACAAAAGAGTCCTTAGTTAATAAATGGCACAAGTAATTTCATGCTAGAAACAGTTCAAATGTTCAAATCTAATCAGAGTGAGACATCTGCATCACAACAATCTGTGGCATATTGTACGTGGAGCTAAGTGAGCTTAGTGAGCTAAGTGAGCGAGTACCATAGAACAATGAGGCTCATAAACAAGCTAAATGTACCCTAACACGCCTGCGCCCTGGGAAACTGTCTTTGTGTATTAATGTGTTCAGAAAACACTTACCTGTGTGTCAAAGGTATTTTGGTTGTTTAAAATGTGCCAGTGTAATGTACAATAGTTTAAGCTAGGCTAACCAACTTGAGTGTGCTAGTAAGAAGTGTGTATCAGAAATTTGTTTTTCCCTGTCTGTAACAACAAGAAATATAAAAGTACTTAAAAGATCTTTGATGAAATCAGGAACAGCCTTGTGTGGAGACCTTCTTCTTTGTTTGCTTTGTTTGCTGTCTAGCTTCATAGCCACGTGTTGTGAGGACACCACAACCACAGTAACATCAGGATAAACCACGAGCTGAACCAGGAGCTGGACTAACAAACCCAGATATCTCTCCATTACCTGGTGGACTTAAGGCAGATTTTTAGTCACGTGGCGTCCGCGTCGCCGCTGTAGGCTCGACCCGCACCTCTTCCAGACCTGACGTGCACCCCTGCTACGCAGATGGTTCTGCAGATGTAATCCCTTGTGATTGGTCAGTTAGGGATTACGAGTTTCTGGATATCTGAATTTGTGTGGTAACCACCATTTTTAAAAACACCACCCAATGAATAAAGCTGATCGAATTATTTCTTCATTTTCTTCAACAAGCTAATAAAGACACTGAACCATACTGGCCACCATTGTTGTTTTAAAACAGGAAAAACCACCGAACTGAAGAGAACCATCAAAAGAACTCCAACCTGGTCAGTTTACCGGCCAATACCACCCCTGCTGCCACCTTCAGGTTAGGAGGAGAAACTGCAACATAAAAATAAAATGTCGCGTTCCCCCTACGCTCGAGAGCACCCACCAGAGTCAGCTACACCGTAACCGACCGCAAGCAGACGCCGCGCGAGTATTATTCTGCTTTAACCCATTCAGGATCCTGATCAGTGGTACTATGAAGCTGGTTATCAACTCGCCTATTCAACCCAAGGCTTTCCATCTAGATCAGTCATAGACTGTATATAAAAGATGGGCGGAGCCTCCGTAGGTTTCTGAAGAGCAAAAGCGAAGCTCATTGGGCGTTCCCACCGTCGCCATCTAGGTAGCTACACACATGTCGTTAGTCCCGGAAAATCCAAAAATGGACAAAGAGGTGGAGCTGAGAAGGGGACTGTGAAGGTGGGGGTGGATGACTGACATCCATCAAACTCCGAGCTGCCTGTAGCTAAAAGCTAACCGAGCTAACCCGGAGCTAACGGTAGCTAACCAGCTAACAGAGGTAGGCGGGCTAAAGCTAAGGCGTGCTGTTAGCCGGCTAAAAACCGCGGTTGTGCTGCACTCTCAGACCGTTATTCTTCACAGTATGAAAACCACGTCTGACAGGACATTAACGAATGAGACATCACTCTGATCATTACTGCCCAGACATGTGGGGCAGAGCTTCCTCACTTCCTTCCTTCCTTTATATTTTCCATCCAGTTCCCTTCAGTTCTAAAAAGGATCTTCTGATTGTTCAAGAAGTGGAGCTTTTATGCTCGTTGGTCTCTGATCCAGAACAGAACGTGATCTGGAACAGGTGAGCCGTTCAGCGTAAGTTACCACAGTGATTTATCCAGTAATAAGTAAATGAGCTTAGTTGTACCTGGGTTACCCCTAAAGTTACCTGGATAAGAGAAAATCCAGTTTCCTGGTTCAGGCCTCTGGTCCCTCCTAATGACTCTCAGAATGGTCCCTATGATTGATGGATGGATGGATGGATGATGGATGGATGGATGGATGATGGATGGATGGATGGATGGATGGATGGACGGATGGATGGATGGACGGATGGATGGATGGATAGATGATGGATGGATGATGGATGGATGGATGGATGGATAGATGATGGATGGATGATGGATGGATGGATGGATGGATGGATGGACGGATGATGGATGGATGGATAGATGATGGATGGATGGATAGATGATGGATGGATGATGGATGGATGGATGGATGGATGGATGATGGATGGATGGACGGATGGATGGATGGATGGATGGACGGATGGATGGATGGATGATGGATGGATGGATAGATGATGGATGGATGATGGATGGATGGACGGATGGATGGATGGATGATGGATAGATGATGGATGGATAGATGATGGATGGATGATGGATGGATGATGGATGGACGGATGGATGGATGGATGGATCAACATCTCCTCCCCTGTCATCCCGACTTATTATTTTTATGAGCGTGCTCTTTTAGGAGTGTTAATATCGAATGTGCCTTTTTATAAATTTTTACAAACAGCTTTAAAATCTAACGTGGTGTGAAAGGTGAGATCTGATTCTGAATAAACGTCTCACATCATCTCTGGTTTTATTCTGTCGCCGTTTCCCGTTTCCTGATTTTGTGCGTATGGCAGGGTGGGCGCAGCCGTGAACGGAGGGACGTTCTCCCACCAGGTCGGATTTTTATAAATCCCAGGAGTTGACTAGAACTGGTACGCCAGTTTTTGTACGCCAGCTTTAGAAATGAGACTCCTAGTCTCTTTATTGGCCTCATATCATCCATAATCCACCTTCTACCAGAGTTTCAGTGTCCAGATGAGAGTTTACCTGGTAGAATGAGGATGATGAAGATTTATAACTACTGCTGGTAGTGTCATGGGATTGTTACGTTGATGGTCTGACATTATATTAGCAAAAACAACGTCCACACCAGGTTCCTGCTGCATTTAAGGTCATCAGTTCATCTCAGGAAGGTGAATCTGAACGCATCATGTGAAGCGTCATGTTATCAAGTCTCTTCATCAACCTCACGGACTGAATGTGTGTTAAAATCAGCTGGTCTGAGTCATGAACCCCAGCATCACGGAACCCTTCTGACTCACGTTGCTGACCAGGTAGATCCCTCGTCCTCTGGAGGACGCTACGGGCTTAATGATCCACGGACCACCGTCCTTGGCAGCACAACCTGAGAGTGACAGGAGATGTTAGTCTGAGACGAAGACGGGACTGAGAGGACTCATCAGGACTCTTACTTTGGAACCTCTGGAACTCTGAGGGAAGAACAAAGGTCTGCGGAATAATGTGGAAGTTCCTGAAGCCATGAGTCTGCTGCATCCTCTGGATGTTCCTGTAGAGACGGTCCTTCCTCGTTAACTCATACGACCTGGAAACGAGGAGAAAGACGCGTTAAAAATGGAAGGAAGGAAGGAAGGATGGATGATGGATGGATGGATGGATAGATGAATAGATGGCTGGATGGCTGATGGATGCATGGATGGATGGAAGAATAGATGATGGATGGATGGATGGATGGATGATGGATGCATGGATGGATGGAAGAATAGATGATGGATGGATGGATGGATGGATGGAAGAATAGATGATGGATGATGGATGCATGGATGGATGGAAGAATAGATGATGGATGGATGGATGGATGGATGGATGATGGATGGATGGACAGATGGACAGATGGATGGATGGATGGATAATGGATGGATGATGGATGGAAGGATGGATGGATGAAGGATGGAGTGATGGATGGATGGATGATGGATGGATAGAGTGATGGATGGATGGATGGATGGAAGAATAGATGATGGATGGATGGATGGAGAATGGATGATGGATGGATGGACAGATGGATGGATGGATGGATAATGGATGGATGATGGATGGAAGGATGAAGGATGGAGTGATGAATGGATGGATGATGGATGGATGGAGTGATGGATGGATGGATAGATGGATGGAAGAATATATGATGGATGGATGATGGATGGATGGATGGAAGGATGGATGGATGGAGAATGGATGATGGATGGATGACAGATGGATGGAAGGATAGATGATGGATGGATGGATGGATGGAGAATGGATGATGGATGGATGGACAGATGGATGGATGGATGGAAGGATGGATGGAGAATGGATGATGGATGGATGGACAGATGGATGGATGGATGGACAGATGGATGGATGGATGGACAGATGGATGGAAGGATAGATGATGGCTGGATGGAAGGATGGATGGAGAATGGATGATGGATGGATGGACAGATGGATGGATGGATAGATGATGGATGGATGGAAGGATGGATGGAGAATGGATGATGGATGGATGGACAGATGGATGGAAGGATGGATGGATGAAGGATGGATGGATGATGGATGGAGTGATGGATGGATGGATGATGGATGGATGAAGGATGGAGTGATGGATGATGGATGGAGAATGGATGGATGGATGGATGGATGAATGGATGGATGGATGGACAGATAGATGGACAGATGGACGGATGGACAGATGGATGGATGGATGGACAGATGGATGATGGATGGATGGACAGATGGATGGATGGATAATGGATGATGGATGGATGGATGGACAGATGGATGGATGGATAGATGGATGGATGGATGGATGGATGGATGGATGGATAGATGGATGGATGGATGGACAGATGGACGGATGGATTGTCTGCTACCTGGGGAAGTGGTTGACCTTCTGGAAGTCCTGGAGGCTGTGCAGGACGTAGGGCTTCAGGTGCGAGCCGGTCCACATCAGGTTGAAGTCCTTACTGTTGGGGTGGACCTGAAACACAGCTGTTACTGAGACCACCTCCCATCTGGCGTTTCATTGGTCAGGTCATGCTGTATTAGTTCACTCTCTATGTATTCTGTTCTGCTCTCTGCCTCCTGTTCATTAGCTGCTTTTCATCATCTGGTTTTATTTGGGGGGCAGCGGCTCAGGCGACAGAGTGGGTCATCCAATGATCCGAAGGTTTAAGTCCCTCTCTCACAGTCAATTTGTCACTGTGTCCTTGGGCGAGACACTTCACCTTCCTTGCTGCAGTGTGGACATTAGAGGCTGTAGGCTCAGATTAGCTGCTCCGTGGATACAATGTGAAGCGCTTTGGTTACCTTGAAAAGTGCTGTAGAAATCTAATCCATCATTGTGTCCTGCTCCCTGTTAGTTGCCCTCTGTGTATATACCTCTCGGTTTCTGTTATACCCTCCCGGTTCATCAGGGTCTTTATGTGGTGTAGTCTTGGTGTCCTGTTACCATCGTGTGTCCTCTGGTTTGTCTTTAGTTCATGTGATTAAACCTTTATTCTGCACCCGTCTGTCTCCCACCTCGTCAGCCTGCATTAGGGTCCTTACCTCCGCCTCGGCCAGAGACAGGTAAGGAATCACCTTGATTTATATTTTATTAATTATTATTATTATTATAATGAATAATATATAGTTGCTTTTCCAGGAAAATGAACGTTAAAAACACTAAATCCCACCACAACCTTTTCTGAGGACACGGACCAGTCTGCCTGAAATCCCGGAGGGATGGACGTCTAAGTCCCAGTTCTTAAGGACACGGACCGGACCAGATGTGTACTTTACCTCGTGGAATCCATGATTGGTCAGAATTCCTCGCACCAGGCAGCTCTCTGTTCGGATGATCTTGAAGGCCAGATTATATCGTTCTGGACAAACCAAACAGGACAAAGTTCTGTCAGCCATCCCACCGAACCTCCGGGATGATCAGACGGTTCTGTACGGTACCTCCAACGCAGCAGATGTTCCGGTCCTTTGAGACTACGGCCTCAGGAAGGAAGAGGAGGACTGGGATGGTCCTGCTGAGGCCGCTCCATCTAATGCAGGGATGGTCTCTGCTAGAGAAACAAAACATATGGTCATGAAAACTGGATCAGAACAGAACCGGTCCATGAGGGAGGGTACTACTCGAAGCTGAGCTCCAGGAAGAGAAACCTGCAGCTCCCGGCTGTTCCTGATGGGTCGGAGCAACATGGAAAGTTCTCCATGGATCCATTTATCCTGTCAGGAACCCAGAGAAGGTGAAAGTAGTCTGTCCAGGAACTGCAGCCCAGCCAAGGAATGATGTTTCTATGTGGGTAGAAGGTAACTACAGCAGCGGGAAGCAGAACATCTCCAGTCAAAGTAAAATGTTCAAAATGCCGGCACACACACACACACACATGCATTGCACCTTGGGGAGCGCAGATGTTTATTTACACGCCACATGGACCTGGCAACCCGTTCACCCTTTCTGGAAAAATACAACACAGAAACTCCACAATCCTGAGCCCCACATCTTCCTAGTAAAAAATATATGTCTGAGTTTAAACTGACATGGTTTCTGTTTATATCTTAAATTAAACGTTTAGAAACCCTTGCACATTTACATTTCACGCTTTATATGTAAATTAAGGCCTGGGGAACACGGTCAAACGCCTTCTCCAAGTCCACAAAGCACATGTAGACTGGTTCAACAAACTCCCATGTCCCCTCAAAGACCCTGAAGAGGGTGTAGAGCTGGTCCACTGTTCCATGACCGGGATGAAAACCACACTGCTCCTCCTCAATCCGAGGTTCGACTATCTGACGGACCCTCCTCTCCAGCACCCCTGAATAGACCTTACCGGGGAGGCTGAGGAGTGTAATCCCCCTGTAGCTGGAGCACACCCTCCGGTTAACCCTTTTTGAAGAGGGGGACCACCACCCCAGTCTGCCAGTCCAGGGGAACTGTCCCCGATGTCCACGCGATGCTGCAGAAACATGTCAGCCAAGACAGCCCTACAGCATCCAGAGCCTTAAGGAACTCTGGGCGGACCTCATCCATCCCCAGGGCCCTGCCACTAAGGAGCTTTTTAACCACCAGGCCTGACCAGCATCCTCCCCCACCATCTGAGCCAACTCACCATCAGGTGGTGATCAGTTGACAGCTCCACCCCTCTCTTCACCCGAGTGTCCAGAACATGCGGCCGCAAGTCAGACGATACGACTACAAAGTCGATCATCGAACTGCGGCCTAGAGTGTCCTGGTGCCAAGTGCACATGTGGACACTCTTATGTCTGAACAAGGTGTTCGTTATGGACAGTCCATGACGAGCACTGAAGTCCAACAACAAAACACCACTCGGATTTAGATTAGGGGGGCCGTTCCTCCCAATCACGCCCCTCCAGGTCTCGCTGTCATTGCCCACGTGAGCATTAAGTCCCCGGATGGAGTGCTCTCCAACACCCTCTCCAAGGACTCCAAAAAGGGAGGGTACTCTGAACTGCTATTTGATGCATAAGCACAAACAACAGTCAGGACCCGTCCCCCCACCCGAAGGCTGAGGGAGGCAGTGGCTCAGGCGGTAGAGCAGGTCGTCCAATGATCGGAAGGTCGGCGGTTCGATTCCCGCTCCCGCAGTCATCTGTCGTTGTGTCCTTGGGCAAGACACTTAACCCTCCTTGCCTCCAGTGTTGGCATCGCTGGTGTATGAATGTGTGGATGAATGTTCGGTGATGGTCGGAGAGGCCGTAGGCGCAGACTGGCAGCCACGTTTCCGTCAGCTTGCCCCAGGGCAGCTGTGGCTACACACGTAGCTTACCATCAACAGGTATGAGTGAGGAGTGGATGAATAATGGATTCACACAATGTAAAGCGCTTTGGGTGCCTTGAAAAGCGCTATATAAATCTAATCCATTATTATTATTATTATTTATTATTACCCTTTCATCCACCGGGGTAAACCCCAACGTACAGGCACCAAGTCGGGGGGCAATGAGCATGCCCACACCTGCTCGGCGCCTCTCACTGGGAGCAACTCCAGAATGAAAGAGGGTCCAGCTCCTCTCAAGGACAGTGGTTCCAGAGCCCAAGCCATGCGTCGAGGTCAGTCCAACTATATCTAGCCGGAACCGCTCAACCTCACGCATCAGCTCAGGCTCCTTCCTTGCCAGAGAGGTGACATTCCACGTCCCTAGAGCTAGCTTCTGCAGCCGAGGATCAGACCGCCAGGGTCCCAGCCTCTGGCAGCCGCCCAGCTCACACTGCACCTGACCCCTATGGCCCCTCCTGCAGGTGGTGAGCCCACTGGAGGGGGAACCCATGGCACACTTTCGGGCTGAGCCTGAGGTGAATGTGACAGGTAGTGTAAAGCGGTTTGAATGGTCAAGCTGACTGGAAAAGTGCTACATAAGTACATTTACCATTTATTATCTAAACTAGAAAATTCAATCTCTCTCCCAACTTCAAAATGGGAGGCTGACTTATCAAGTAACTTTAAAATGACTACGAATTCAAACATGTAACTACTACAATTCATTATTCTGCATAGAACTCATTATACAGGACAAACGCTGTTCAGGACGTTCAGGATGGGTCTGTCACAAACATCTGCTCATTCACACTGTTAAGACAAATGACAATTACTTCCATGCTTTGTTTGCTTGCTGCTGCTCCTTGATTTTTATGCAGATTTTTTCCTCTTTTGTACTTACAAACCCACCCACAGTAGTCTTTGAATACCTATAAACCTCTGGAACTAAAGCATTTTAATAGAAACAGCATCTTGCATAGCTCTTGTACCTTCAGCACTCCGTGTATGTGGCCTACACACAGCTGAAGCCTGCACGTAGCACTCAGCTAAAGCTAAGTAGCTTGGAAAGGTGCTAACGCTAGGCTAACGAGCAGCAAGATGCCCTATTTCCACAGATGGCTACCAAGACCTGTTTAAGAAGATAACAGCGCTGGAGGTGAAAGTTTGCTGCTTTGAAGTAAATATTGAAGTACATGGACAATGTGGAAATGAAACGACCTCGTCATTGATTCAAAACAGCGGAGCAAGCTAACAGACGGCTAAAAGGCACAGATAACACTACCAAGAAGGAGGCAGCCTCTGTGAATTACAGTAAATCATCAGATACCAACCCTCCCTGGAACTGGTACAAAGCCAGAAAGTAAACCCTGCCTTCTGGAAAAGGGAGGACAACGTATCACAGGCCGGTGCAGCGAGCTGAAGTCTGAGACCAACTGGCCTCCAGTCTGAGACCGACTGGCCTCCACTCCCTACAAAACAAAGCACCTCTTCTACCCTCTACATGGTAGGAAACAGGACACCCAGACTGGGAAGGTTAACAACAAACCTCCACAGCACCTGAATGTGGAACTACAGAACAGATTTCTCCGCTATCGGCGGACTCGGATCTTTATGGACGACTATCTATCCCAGGACTGCGAGGTAAGGACTGATAACCGGTCAGGAAGGAAAAGGCCGCGGGGAAAGCTGAAGGCTGGGCCTGAAACTCTGATTATTGGTGATTCTGCTGTAAATGATGTTCAGCAGATGTGGGGAAAGTCCTCTGCTTTCCTAAAGATATGATCAGTGACCTGCAGGAGAGGATTCTGGAAGCCGTGGCTGATCACCCAGATGTGAGAACCATGGTTCTACATACAGGGTCACATGATGTGTCCCAGCACCAATCTGAGGTTGAGAACCAGGAGCAGGACTTTACTGGACTGTTAGACCATCAGAAGAGGAGAGATTCAGTAGATTACTGCCACTGAATAACTGGCTTATATCCACATGTGCTGACAACAAACTGCTTTTATTAACAAGTTTTACATGATTTGGCAACGCAGCTTCTTTTTAAGGCAAAAGTATTAAATGTGAACAAGTCAGGAGTGAAACTGTTCACCTCCAACTTTTTACTTCCTCCATCATCCCTCTGCACTCGGTGCCCAGACTGAGATCCAGGAGGAGTTCTTTCCCAGGATAGACCAACCAGAACCCAGAGGAGCCGCATCCGCCCCTACCCAGCCTCCAGAAACAGAGACATTGGTGGAGGCAAGAGGAAGGATCTTTATTTGCCCCCAACCTCCTCAACAGCACCATGAACCAGGACTGAACCAGCCATGGTTTTCCAGGACCAGATGATCCCTGTTTTTTAGAAGGTTCCAGAATATCTGGACAGTTTGGAAAAACGTAGCTCGGCCAGAACACAGAGCATAACCCGCTAAATACGACTGTAATTAATCACAATTAACGCGATCATTTGACACTACTAATTAAAACTAGCAGCAAGCTGATTGGCTGAAGCCCTGACAGGGCAGGTGTTGAAGAGAAGACCTGGTTAAACTTCCCGCTCAGTTATACACGTTCTGTGATCACCTCCATGGAGACATTATTAGCAGAAAGTGTCATAAAACTCGGGTCTTATTGGCTGCTGTGGACAGGATAACAAACCCTCCTGTGTCAGTAGAACCTGAACTTTATTCCACCAAGGCTGCAATGAGTTCACCAAATTCTTCACAGACAAGATCCAGAATATCAGACCAGCAGCAGGTTCATCAGTAGCAGGTTCAGGAGACATACTGGTCCATGAAAACCAGTTTAACCACCATGACACAGTTTAATCCATTAACAGCAAAGATCTGGGCGACATCTTACATCAGCTGAACTCCTCTTGCTGCTTGGACGTCCTGCCCACAGGTTTCTTCAAAAAGGTCTCAAAGACTCTGGAGCCAGATCTGGTCCAGATTGTGAACTGGTCTTTAATTTCAGGCGTCTTCTCAGAACTTTTAAAAACAGCTGTAATCAAACCTCTGCTAAAAAGAGACAATCTAGACACAAATGAGGAACTACAGACCGATCTCAAATCTTCTGTTTCTCAGTAAGATCATAAAAAGCCATTTTTCATCAACTAAACGACTTTTTAACACAAAACGGCTACGATGTCTTCCAGTCAGGTTTTAGACAGCACCACAGCCCCGAGATGCTCTGACCAAAGTCATTAATGACATAAGTTTGAATATAGATGATGGAAAAATGTCAGTCTAAGTCTTACTGGACCTCAGTGCTGCATTTGATACAGTCAACCACAATATATTACTCCCGACTGGAGAACTGGGTGGCCTCTCTGGTGCTGCACCGGTTTAAATCTTATTTAGAGAATAGAAAGTACTTAGTGTCAGTAGGTAACTTTACATCTGAGCAGACAAGAATTACATGTGGAGTTCCCCAAGGTTCCATCCTGGGGCCTCTTCTGTTTAACATCTACCCAGTTCATTTAGATCCAGGTTAAAGACCCACCTGCTCTCTGCTGCATGGAACCAGTTTTTATTTACAGTCCAGATCTGGATCTGGTTCTTTAAGTTGGATCATGTTTAATACTCTTTCCCCACACTGGAACTTTATTTCTTCTATTTGACCTATTTTATTTACTTTTTTTTTTTTTTTAAACCTTTATTTAACCAGATAAAAAGCCCATTGAGATCATGATCTCTTTCACAAGGGTGACCTGGCCAAGAGGTCTGCAGCACGTCATAAACAGACAAACAAAACAGTATGAGAACCAAAACAAAGAAACAAAACAAAATTAAACATACAATATCACCAAAGCAATAGCATTTTCAACATAGAGTGCATGTACTATCCAAGCAATTTTACAACAGACAATGAATTAAGATTTATAACACAGGCACTGTCCAATAGTCTCACTCTGTCTGTCCTTTAATATAGAGCGGAAAGCTCCAAGAGGAATAATTTCAAGAAGTTTCAGTTTGGCCTGTAGAGTGTTCCATGCTGTGGGGGCAGCAAAGCTAAATGCTCTTTTTCCAAATTCAGACCTTACTCGTGGAACAGATAAAACAAGTGTAGAACAAGATCGCAAGGCATAGCAGCTGCTTGTTTTCTGCAGTAAAGTGCACAAATAAGGACTCAAGCTTAAGAGAGCCTTATAAATTAGGGTCAGTCAGTGTGCAAACCTACAGACACTCAGAGAAGGCAAGATTGATTTTGCATATATTTCACAGTGATGGGTGAGATAACTGCAGATAACAAAGCTTTGTCTTTCTGTTTTTATTTCTTTTAATCGTTTTTATTGCACTTTGCTTCCTGCTGTAATGTTTTATGTAAAGAACTTTGTGCTGTACAAATAAATGTGCCTTTGGTCCTGCACACCTGTCCGCACCTGTCAGCGTGGTTTAACCGGAATATTCCTGCAAACCCACCACTGTGTCAACTTGGTGACCTGGATGACATTAATATGGGAATTAATTCTGCACTCATGCATCACAAAGAAAACTTTCTGGAAAACCAAAAAAAATCTGTGTAATCAGCAGTTTAAATCAAATTTTATTTCTACAGCCCATGTAGCCTCCCCCTACCGGCCAGACCCCGTTCTGTAGCAGCATGACCTCCATCCCCGGCTACCGTCTCTGAACTGGATGACGTATAAAACACCAGCAGAATGAAAACATCTGGTTGATGCTGCTGCCAGGAAACGGGACCTTAGGATCCAGTCCCACTGGAAGCCAGCCCACCATGACCACAGAGGGCGCCACCACAGGAAACAGACCAGGGCAGACCGGGGTCCACACCACAGCCCCCAGACAAGGGCAGTTACCATGGCAACAACCCTGCAGACAGAGCAGGCAGAGCTACCGGTGTGAAGGATCTCCAGGAAGAAACACTGGAGTTAAACAGTAGAAACAAGATTAAATAAACTTAGAAACAGCAAGAACCGATAAGACCTACAAGAATAAAAATAGAGATAAAGGATAAAATAAAATAAAATGAAATAAAGGGGTTCATAAAAACTGTACGGAGCCACATAAACAAGTGGAAATTTAATAGAAATAAATAAATTAAATAAGTAAAGTATAGTCTCTGCAGCCTGAGGTTCTCTGGCAGGCTGGTCCAGTCCAGGCCCGTAGTGGTGGACCGAGGCCTCACCAGTCCTGGTTCTGACTTTAGGGAACAACCAAGAGGCCGGTACCAGAGGACCTCAGGGTCTGCGAGGGCTCATAATTTAAAAGGTCAGATATATGAGAAGGTCCAAGACCATGAAGACATTTATAAACCAGTAAAAGAAGCTTAAAATCATCCTGAAACACACGGAGAGCCAATGCAGTGATTTTAGACCTGGTGGTCCTCGTCAGGACTCTGCTGCTGAGTTGTGGAGTAGCTGCAGGTTAGAGACCAGAGAGCAGGCGTTACAGTCATCTGTTCTACTAGAAGTAAAAGCATCAGCACCTCACTGCTGGCAGAGAGAGGAATGGACGACTGTTTTTAAGATGATAAAATCCAGTTTTTGTTATATTTCTGTGTGAATAAAATCCAGCCCAGAGTAGAAAAGAAACCAGGTTTCTCCCACACCAGGAAGGTTAAAATGTTGGAATTCTGGTCCCAGAAAACTGACGGTTCACTGCTGGAAGACAAACGCTGACGATCCTCTGGTCCTCCTGAAGTCCAGGTCCTCCACAATTATCTGTCCAACAAAAATTTAACCCTCCTGACCTCTTCATCAGGAACTGCCTTCTAGTACCGGGTCGTCCTCTTCATCAGGAACTGCCTTCTAGTACCGGGTCGTCCTCTTCATCGGGTCCGCCTTCTAGTACCGGGTAGTCCTCTTCATCGGGTCCGCCTTCTAGTACCGGGTAGTCCTCTTCATCGGGTCCGCCTTCTAGTACCGGGTAGTCCTCTTCATCGGGACCGCCTTCTAGTACCGGGTCGTCCTCTTCATCGGGTCCGCCTTCTAGTACCCTTCTAGTACCGGGTCGTCCTCTTCATCGGGTCCGCCTTCTAGTACCGGGTCGTCCTCTTCATCGGGACCGCCTTCTAGTACCGGGTAGTCCTCGTCATCGGGACCGCCTTCTAGTACCGGGTCGTCCTCTTCATCGGGGCCGCCTTCTAGTACCGGGTCATCCTCTTCATCGGGACCGCCTTCTAGTACCGGGTCGTCCTCGTCATCGGGACCGCCTTCTAGTACCGGGTCGTGCTCTTCATCAGGTCCGCCTCGTCCTCTTCATCAGGACCGCCTTCTAGTACCGGGTCGTCCTCTTCATCAGGACCGGGTCGTCCTCTTCATCAGGACCGCCTTCTAGTACCGGGTCGTCCTCTTCATCAGGACCGCCTTCTAGTACCGGGTAGTCCTCTTCATCAGGTCCACCTTCTACTACCGGGTCGTCCTCTTCATCAGGTCCACCTTCTAGTACCGGGTCGTCCTCTTCATCAGGTCCACCTTCTAGTACTGGGTCGTCCTCTTCATCAGGTCCACCTTCTAGTACCGGGTCGTCCTCTTCATCAGGACCACCTTCTAGTACCGGGTCGTCCTCTTCATCAGGACCACCTTCTAGTACCGGGTTGTCCTCTTCATCAGGACCACCTTCTAGTACCGGGTCGGACCTTTTTAATCCTGGTGTGATAGATGAAGCAGGTGGTGGAAACCTTCCTCAGAGGTTTTCTACATATTAACATGACAGCATCACACAGTTGCTGCAGGTTTGTCGGCTGCATCCATGATGAGAATCTCCCGTTCCACCACATCCCAAAGCTGCTCTACTGGACTGAGATCTGGTGGCTGTGGAGGCTGTTGGAGTCCAGTGAACTCATCGTCATGTTCTAGAAAGCAGGTGGAGATGATCTGAGCTTTGTGACATGGTGCATTATCCTGCTGGAAGTAGCATCAGAAGATGCTCCACTGTGGTCATAAAGGGATGGACATGGTCAGCAACAATACTCAGGTAGGCTGTGCTGGTTAAACCAGGCCACGTTGGTACTAAGGGGCCCAAAGTGGACCAAGAAAATCTCCCTCCACCATGACACCAGCAGCAGCCTGAAGGGGAAGGAGGTTCCACTGTTTTTATAAATCCTAAAAGTTGACTAGAACTGGTTTTTCTACATACGCCAGCTTTAGAAATAAGGCCCATGGACATGAGCAGGTCCAGGTTTCTGACTGAAGACCCTGGTCCAGGTTTCTGATTGAGGGATCTGGACTTACTCTTGCTCATCTTCTGAGGAAGACTCCGTCTCCTTCCTCCCTCCGACCACAGCTGGCATCTCCACATGAAGACTGACAGACTTGCAGGTGAAATCCTCCTGGAACCAGAAGGACCAATAAAAACCTCCACATGAAAATTAACACGAGCTCACCAGGTGCATCTAACTGAAGCTACAGAAGCTGGCGGTTCGAAAAGCAGCTAGCGGGTGTAATGCTACTCATACACGCGCACACGACCACATAAACCAGAGTCAGTCCTCTAAAACCGTTTTCTGTACCTTATAATGAACACACACCACCGGAACCCGGACTTTATCTGCCACCGAGCCTGCTAACAGCTAGCTATCGTTCCAACGAGGACGGTTAATCCTGCTGGTAACTACAACAACTGAGTAGCAACAGAGCATGCGCAGTCACTCTGTTCACGTGACCGCATTGTAAAACGCATAGACCAGAGCCCTTCATAAACTCAGAGTTGCGACATCCGTTGACTTCGCTGTAAGAGCTGTCACGTGGGTTATGGAGCCTCCAAACAAAGCTCGCGCTGCTGGACTACAGAACAGCGATCAGATTACTGAGGGTGGAAACTAAATAAACACGTTTGTAACTGAATTAATTATTATGTTTGTTTAAGTGCTGATGAAGTCATGTTTAACCATAGATTAAATAAGTGTAACCGGAACAATAATTTCATACATTTTTGGAGGGAAATATTCATCTCAACTAACAAGCTAGCATTTATTAAAGACCAGACATGATGCTCCTCATTAGCCTCTATATTTCTTACTGCTAACCATCCTTATAATTCACTTTAGTAAAGTTAAAATATCAGCTTGTTAGGGCTTATTTTCATCTATTAAAGCCAGCCGTGTGGTAGCATGTAATGTCCCAGCAGTTTGGACTTAAAGTCAAAGACACTATGCAGAAAACACAGAAGATCCTCTTCAGGACAGGACTCTGTCTCATTTCAATGGTTTCTATTTAAAAGTCCAAATCTGCACCGTCTCTCTTTAGCTGAATAAAAACAAAGACTTGATCATGCTTAGTTTATGTTCTTCCCTTTTTGTCTTGTTTTTTATTTTAAATTATGCTTTATGCAGCAGACAGGAACACAGACATCCATCAGTTTGTCATTTTTCCTTCCCCAAGGTTTATTTTTATCTTTTCATTATGCAAACTGGAACTGATTTATTTATTTTATAGCCTTGTCCTGTTGTCTTATGTCATTAAAAAGTTTGTTTTTTAAAGGTTTAACTTGTTTTCTTGTCCTGTCGGGGCCAGTCCCACCAGTAGGTCAGGTGAGTTTTTAGTTAAACCAGGTTGTTACTCAGACTTTTCCTTTTACATTCAAAGCAAAGCAACTTTATTTGTACCACACAAATCAACAACATGGTGATTCAAAGGGCTTTACAAAGACTTTAAAAACATAAGAATATGTGAAGTATATATGAACC
Source organism: Melanotaenia boesemani (assembly GCF_017639745.1). Taxonomy (NCBI): domain Eukaryota; kingdom Metazoa; phylum Chordata; class Actinopteri; order Atheriniformes; family Melanotaeniidae; genus Melanotaenia; species Melanotaenia boesemani. The sequence continues at coordinate 424,682 of NC_055693.1, read as the reverse complement.
CTCGGTAATCTGATCGCTGCTGTCTGTTCTGTAAGTAAAGTCTGGCAGCGCGAGCCTTCTCTGGAGGCTCCATGACAGCGAAGTCAACTGATGTCACAACTCTGAGTTTATCGAGGGCTCTGGCTGAGGCCTCTGACCCGAGCTGCTGGCCAATGGGGTCAAACGCATGGATGTATTATAGAACTGGATAACGGACTGAACAATGGCGGCACGCCGATTTTTCCCAGTGGCCACTCGTGGTACTGCAACAAAAAATCCCATGGGGCCCAAAAAGCATTTTTCCCATAGGCCACAATGGTAAAAGACACGGCTGTAAAACTGTTGACAGGACGTCTTCAGCTTTAAACACAGCTAATTACTAATCTTTCTATTCAATATTTTTAATTCATGGACATTTAATCCGTCAATTATTTTTCAAAAGGCCATAAAAGCCACAGAAAAGTCTCTATTTCTCCGGTGACGTCACGGCTGTGCACATGCACTGCCGAAGCGCGGTCATGCTGTGTCGGGAGCGAGGAGGACGGCTGTTGACTTCAATATGATGGGAAAGCTGTTCGTAAAAGTTAAGTTAAAGTTAAGTTTCTTTTTTCTGATATCGAGTAACTTAATACATTTGTATTCTTAATGTTTGATATTACATGCATGATAGTTCCTGTTTTTAAACGTATTGTGACCTAAATCCTAATTAGCTCTAGGTTGTAGTTACGACCACCTGTTTAAACCACCTGATAGTGCGTTTTACTGGTTTATTTTATGTAAAGAGAGATTCAGCCCATGAATAGATCGGGGAAAGTGAGGGTGGCTTTTTTTTTTATTTGTTAATTTCTTATATTTTGGTTCACATTAGTTCACTTTTTGTTAAGTAGTTTAATCACACTGTTCACCCAGAGGGCAATAGAATTTTTTTTAATTAAAATATTTTGTCTTATGAGCTGCTATTCTATTTTCGTTAGTTCAAATAAAATATGAATAACAGTCTTGACGCATCGCTGTCAGTGATATTTTGTTATACATATACAGTTAAATATTTTGGGAGTGTTGAGCCATTTCATGACAGCGACACAATGTCGCCAAGTTAGGTAAAATAGCCTACAAAACCATTTTCAATCCCTAACGGAAATCACGATACATAAAATACATAACTACATAATAAATATAGAATGGTGATAACCCAAGTGGCCTAGTTTTCCTTAACATAGTCCTCAGTTTAAACAAAGTTTTTTTTTCTTTGTCAATTAAAAAACTGCAGCATTAACAAAGTGGAATCCGGCAAAACACAAGAAAGGAACATTTTAAGAGACGCAATTGATAATCTTGGTGTCATCCAGGGAATAGCAGAAAAATAAAGAGAATATGCATGGGTAGCACAATGAAATAATGCATTAACAAGGACTTCTAACATTTATTACAAAAGACGTGCCTGAAATTATTCATGAATAAAGGTAGGAATTGTAAGTCATCGTGAAAATTTGACACGGGATTATACAAATATACAATATAGACTGACTTATATTGGGCTATTACGAATCCCATATAGAAATTCATCAGATTAAACAAACCATCATTTTAACAATTACTACACAACTTTTTCCACGTATATTATATCATTACTTTACATCGAGGTCCGATCGTGTGCCGTAGAAAATCATCATCTGAGTTTGTACAGCTCTCATACTGCAGATTAATGTCGTGACCGCGCGTCGCTGGATCAGGTCACTGGGCTGCGCATTGCTCGTTCACAGTGACGTGAAGCATGATGGGAGGTGACACTACTGCGCATGCTCTATGGGCCCAATATGCGGAAGTAACCCGGAAGCCTGAGAACTTTTTCGGCGTATGCGCTGGGTGAGCAACTTCCATAGAAATGAATGGGCCGCCATTTTCAGTCCGTTATCCAGTTCCTATAATACATCCATGGTCAAACGTCTGCGCTGGCGGCCATCTTGCCACAGTCAGCTCACTCACTCACATTGTTTTAATGGTGCATGCACTTTATAAGTAACCATAACACTTTGCTCAATTTTAAGCGATTTTAAAAAAGTTTGGTTTATATATGTTATATATTATAAATACCAGAAACAACAATGACAACGCATACTTATAACTAAAGATTCTAGGGCAGAGCTTTAACCATGAACTTTCATATGAAAATAAACAGATAGGTGCAGTGAATATATACACACACAAGGTATGTTAAATCAATATTTAGGCTACTAAAACTCAGCATACAGAACGCTTGGTGTCTGTCAGTTCACACCTCTGCATCGTCCATTAATTAATGATAATAGACACCTCGTCGGGCATTATCCCAAACCACCGTAGAGCTGCTGAACCTAGCCAGCAAATATTCAGGAGGTCAGAATTAAAATGAAGCCAGCGAGTAAAGAGCAGAGTTTAGTGTGTGTGAATGACTTCCATCAAGCTCCCTGATCCCCTCTATTTAGACGACGATGCCGCTGATTGGAGCAGCTCTGGTTTGAGGCTCCGTCAGCTTAGAAAGTGTTGCATCAGGTAAAATCCACCTGGTTGGTGACTGGCTCCAGAGCAAACGTCACCTCAGAGATCCAGTTTGAAAAGTGGAGGAAAGTCTGGATGTCTCGGTCTGGATCTACATCTCAGGGGGATCCTCAGAAGTGGGTTACCTGGTTAGCTGGCTCCGTTAACCCAAACGGTAATGTCAGGTTTTCTGTTCCGAAATATCTAAACTAGGTGAGTTAATACGTGGTTTGAACAGCCTGGTGGGGAGCAGGTTTGTTCAGGCCCATCTTCTCTGCAGCTCTGAGGGAAGGCCACCACTGATCCAATCTGTCCACCACTTCGATTTAAAGAAAGATTTTGTTATTTTAATCGTTGTCTGGCAGCTTCTCCTCTTCGTGCTTCGTTACCTGAGAAGACAAACATGTTGTTATGCAACCACACCATTCACTGACATACGTCTCCGGGGATTTCTCATCTTCAGTTTGAGGTTTCCCATTTCCAGGTCTGCGTTTGTGATCTGGTGCCAGGCCTGGACTGGCCGGCAGGACTTTTCCCGCTGGCCTGGGGTCTTAAGTAGCCTAACTGGAAAAAAAAAGAATAAAAAGTAAAAAAGAATCATGGCGAACTATATCGGTGCAGCTGATTGGTCTGCAGAAACTGGCACCCACCCACCAATTAAATGATTTGTGTTTGTCAGTCTTCACTTTCACCAACTGGCAACTGATTAAAAATATCAGGAGTTAAGTTTTTTTTTCAACACCAGAACTAATCAACACGAGATCACGACTGCCGGCAAACCAGCCGCCTCTCGCGTGTCCGTGTCAAACCAGCCGCCTCTCGCGTGTCCGTGTCAAACCAGCCGCAGTATTTCAAGTTTTTGGTAAAAGGAACAGCCCTGGAAAGCTTTTGTAAATTACGGTGGATTCCCTCACTCAGTCCCACAAATACACAGGATGCATTTAACAGTAAATGTTGGTTTATAAACCAAATGAACCAAATGGACTCCATTAAAAGTTCCGCAGAGTCAATATGAAAGCCTTGATAATCTTAAAACTAAAACACGACTACTTCCGCATCAAGATGCAGCGTCTGTCTGTCTCGCAGGCCGTTTTATGTATACATATATACCTCAGATTTAGACGATAATGCTTCTTTTTGCTGTCTGTGGGAGTTTGACATTGAATTACTGGAAATGTACACAGTGTGTGTTTGATATTAACTGTGTGAGTAGTGTAGGAAGTACTTGCTGCGACTGTACAGGTTTTGTGATCTACTTATGGGAGAAACTGAAAAGCACTGGACTGGTGGCTTTTAGTTTTGTGTTCATGGCTGTTAAATATAAATTTGATTTGAAATAGAACATTTTGATGATTACTCACCCCTGTGTGGGTCCATGAAGTTATGGTTGTGCACACAGAGGTGTGCGTATATGAGTGAATGAATTTCTCCCGGTCTGGTTTTTGTCCCAGTCTGGCCTGTCTGGTGCTGGAGGGGGACTTTATAGATTTACTTAGCAGTCATGTGGACCCGGTTCCCCCTGAGATGCCCCTCATCATCGGGTGGTTGATCCTCCACAGGGATGACGGGTTGATGTGGTCTTCCTGAACCGTTTTCCATCCCTCCGATGTCTCGTTATTCTTCTTGGAAATTATCGGCTAAGAGAAATTTTTTCTAAGGTATAGGTGAGAAATTCTGGCCAATCAGAAGAATGTTTTCTCTTGGACCCGCCTGGGTTGCATCTGCTTATATTTTAATTAAGGCTGTTAAAAATAACGTGTTAACGGTGGTAACTAACTTATGTAATAAACTGTGTGAATATCTTTAATGCATGACACGCCCCACACACCTGTCTTTTCTCTGTTATGACGGCGGGACGTGAAGAGACGGAAAACATGAACCACAAACTCATCCTGCGTTCTGTACCAACATGGCTGCTGTAGAGGATCTCTGTCGTCTCTGTTTGTGCAGCAGCTGCTTCCTCCTCCTCTCGTGTTGCTCCATGAATCATGGCGGCTGTCGGTTATCAGCTGATCGGCTTTTCTCTCTTGCTGCGTGTGTTTATGGATCAGCTGAGAAGCAGGAAACTAGCGGTTCATGTTCACACTGTCATGTATTTACCCCAAAGTCTTGTTGTTGGCAGGACCTTCTCTAACACAGTAGCTGCTGGTGGTAGGCAGGGTTTATACTTCAGCTACAGACGTTAAACCAGCAGCGGTCAGAGGCCACAAAAGTTAAATCTCCATCCTTCAAATGCCACCATGGACATGCCAGTATCTTTATGAAATGCCACAATCAACGTTAATGTTACATTTCATTTTAAATAAGTCGTTGTCTTTCTGTCTTGATTACTTTACATATATGATACAGAGTGGATGGTGGATAATATTTCTATAATAAAAATGATCTGTGGCTGAAACAAAGTGCTGCATCATCCTCTGGACACACACCAGCTGTAAGAGCTGCACCCGCCCTCTGAAATGTGTGTGTTACGTAACATAACGTTAACCAATAATCTCCTTTCCCTCCACTGATCAGGTCTAATACAACAGCTGACCGACCGAGCGGCAGGTTGTGTGTCAGAGCCAGTTACCAATGCAACGCGTCACAACGAGAAATAATAAATAGTCCACTCAGCCGCTTCTTGTAAATAACTTAGAATTTTAACGGGGAAAAACAACATAAATGTAATAACTGATTTAATATTTCTTAGTGAGCATGGTATAAGCAGGATAAAACCCTTTGAGGTTTTCAATATTATAAATTATTGGCCTTTGCAGAGGCGTGAACTGTCCGACGGACACCTCAAAGGGCTTTACCCCTTACATTTGTAGCATCGGCTCATTCTGGTGATACAGTGCAGTAAAAACGGCAGATTTCAGGCAGAGTGATTAATCATGATTAATTTATAAACTGTGATTAATCTGATTAAAAACTTAAATCATTTGACGGGCATATTTTATAATATAATATGAGCTTATTAGGTTTAGTAATTAGATAACACAGCTGTAGGCTTCCATGTGTTCCACATCCACTTTGGTGACTTTGCTGGAAATCCTGTGTCTCAGCGGGTGGTGGAGGTGTTTCTGGCCATTTTCATGGTGATTTCAGGGCTCAGTGGGAGATCCCTTCATAGGTTTGGTTTAACCAACATGGGCTCTGATAGCTGCTTCATAGCTGGCGTTTTAGGACCAAACAGCGCAGGTTAAGACGTCAGAGGATTTAATAACCTGGAGCTCAGGATTTGTTAAACCTTCTTTTTGAACCCCCCCTGAAGCAGTTTCCCTGGCTGGTTTAGCTGCTGTTTACAGGACAGAAAAAGGTCCATGATGCTCGTCTGTCATGGCTGTCCTGCGTTCGAGAAGAGTTCTGATGAATGAATGTGTGATCTGAAGTTATTGATCCGTTTCTATGATGTGTTTAAACAGAATAACTGAGCTGGAAGAGCAACTTCAACACAAAAGGTAAACATGATTCATTTATTCCAACTTTTCAGCTTAGATTTAACGTCCAAGACCAAATAAACATTTATTACTTAGGACACCCAAGGACACTGTACAAAGGAACATTAAAATAGTTTAAAAACCAATATGTACAAAACAAACATTAAAACAGTTAAAAACAATAAGTACAAATCTATACAGAATGGAGGACAACAGAAAGATGGAGAATGACTAGATGGCATAGGACTGTCTGAACAAATGTGTTTTGAGTTGTGATTTGAAGAGAGGAAGAAAGTCTATGGTACGGATGTCAGGGGGAAGAGAGTTCCAGAGATGGGGAGCAGAGCGACTGAATGCTCGGCTCCCCATAGTGACGAGACGGGCAGGGGGGACAAGAAGCTGGAGAGAAGAGGAGGAGCGAAGTGAACGGACCGGAGTGGCAATATGCAGGAGATCAGATATATATGGAGGGGCCAGAGTGTGGAGTGCTTTGAATGTAATGAGGAGAATTTTAAAGTTAATTCTTTGTTTTACGGGGAGCCAGTGAAGTTGTTGTAAGATGGGGGTGATGTGGTGAGTGGTAGGGGTCCGTGTAATGATGCGTGCTGCAGAGTTTTGGAGGAGCTGCAGCTTCTGGAGGGATTTATTGGGGAGACCAAAGAAAAGTGAGTTGCAATAGTCAATCCGGGAGGTAACAAGACTGTGGACGAGGACGGCAGTGGTGTGGGGGGTGAGAGAGGGATGGAGACGAGAAATGTTTCTCAAGTGAAAATATGCAGACCGGGTGATGCTGGTAATGTGGGAGTGAAAGGAAAGAGTGCTGTAGAGGGCGACACTCAGACTCTCTACCTGAGGGGAGGGAAGGACAGGTGAGTTGTTTATGGAAATTGGATAGCTGTTAGATTTGGAGAGAGTGGGGGGCGCGCCTACCAGGAGGACTTCTGTTTTAGAACTGTTGAGTTTGAGGAAGTTGGATGAAAACCAAGAATGAATTTCTTGTAGACAGGTGGTGAGGGAGGTTGGTGGAAGTGAAGAGGATGGTTTGGTAGAGGGGTAGAGCTGGGTGTCGTCCGCGTAGCCATGAAAATTAATATTGTGTCTGCGAATCAAATCAAATCAAATCAAACTTTATTTATATAGCACCTTTCATACATAAAAATAGCAACTCAAGGTGCTTTACAGAGAGTAAAATCCCCCAGAACCCCAACCCAAGAGCAGCAAGCCCACCCCCCACCCCTTTCCATCAAACACACACACACAACACACAACACAGAGTGTAAAAGCAAGTTAAAAGGACCAAGGAAACGCTGTCATAAATTCTGGGGTCTTGTGGTGTGGGGAAACACTGAGATAAAACACTGTAAAACCAAATCTAAAACAATCTAAAAACCAACCCTTGGTATAAAAGTAATATTGCTAAGACCCATAAAATAAGAGAACCCGTGAAATAAGAGAATACAAAATGATAAAACAAATACATAAATGATAAATAAATAGAAGCTGAATACTGCCTGTGTGTTAAGAATAAATAAATGAATAAATACAATAGTAATAATAAAAGTAATGATTAAAATGCTAAACTAAAAAGGATAATGAAAAGGAGGGGCCCCAGGACTGAGCCCTGGGGCACACCAGCAGAGACAGGAAAGAGTCTGGTTCATGGGATTTTAGTCGAATGAATTGTGTGCAGCCAGAAAGGTAAGAAGTGAACCAGACGAGGGGGGTGTGAGTGATGCCGATGGATGATAGTCTGTCAAGGAGAATGCTGTGAGAGATGGTGTCCTTAAAAAGTCCTTATTATGTTTTGGAGGATGGTAGATAGTAGCAACAATTGTAGGAGAGGGTCCAGGCAGCAGTGAGGCAGAGTACTCGAACGAGGAGAACACGGGAGCAGCAGGGACAAGCACGACTCTCCAACTCTCACGGTTTAACATGGTGAGACCTCCGCCCCTGCCACACACGTGAGGCAGGCAGGTGTAAACAAACCCCGGCGGGGCTGACTCGTTAAGCGATGCAAAGTCATTTGGCTGCTGCCAAGGTTCAGTCAGGCACAAGAAGTCTAACTTTCGATCCACAAGAACATCTTGGATTAGATGTCCTTTGCTGCTGAGAGAGCAGATGTTAAGGAGGCCGAAGCTGACGGTGGTGGAACTGTTCTTGGCCGCAGGGTTATCAGACCTCGGCAGGCTGGCCAGGACACTGTGATTAACACCGCGGCCTGCAGTACGGGGATGACGGCAAGTAGTGGACCAAGTTGATGTTATGGAGTAAGAGTCATTGTACTGGAGCTTAAGGCCCGATCCGCGGTGAATGTATCTCCCACGGGGCTGAAAGGCGATGTCCGGGTGGATGTCAAGACCAGGTGGTGGCTGTGGAGTGCAGGTGTGGCGCCGATGTTTTAAAAGTTCAGCAGCAGAATACAGGAGGAGTGCGCCTGCTTGCAGGTGGACAAGAGACACGAGGAGCCAGCTGACAGCAAACCAGCGAATGGTCTGTAGAATAAACATCGCTTCTTGTGAAGAGAGAAGCGGGCCCTGGTAGGAATCTGTCGGAAAATAAAATTTAAAATTTTACCGGAGAGCAGCGGCGACAGACACGCCAGCGTTCACTCAACCAGAAGCCCATCAGATGACATGGTTCTGGTTCTGGCACCGGCTCAGTTCTGGAGTTCTGTAGGACTTTACTAGAGTCAGTGGTTCAGTTGTCAGGCTCTGTCTGAACCGACGGTTCCCAGATAAAGAAGATATTTTCTAAATAAACGATGCATTCAGAAGACCGAGTGAACGTCAGGAGATGGCAGGTTGTTGACAGGAGCTTACTCACTTACCCGAAGAAAGTTCAAATCGGTTGCCAGGCAACAGAACAAGCATCATTCAGGTTTTATTCTTACTTTGATTCCAGGGTTTGATTGCTCTAAATCAGCTTACATGAACTTCATTTTCAGTAGTCATCAGATCTTCATCTGAGGAAGACAAGGCAGCGAGATGGTACTTGGTTACTATGGTAGCCATCAATCAGCTGGACAGGTGGACATGTAGTCCGGCTCCGCTGCCGTCCAGGACTTTTTACACCGGCAGCCAGCTCTGATCTGGCTTTTCCTCAGGTGTTGAGCTGGTGGGAGTTCAGTCTCTAGTTTATCAGTTTTAAGTCAGTTTTAGGTTTTGAACTGAATGTTCCCTCATCTGGTTTTGGTTTTACTGTGGTGGATTCGCTCTTTACACCATGGTTTCTCCACAACTCTGCTCTAAAAGCAAAAGACGAAGAACTGAAATCATTCAAAGACAGGTACGCTACACATTAAAACACACGGACGTTGTTTTAATGTTACTGACAGTAATAAACGATAGACCTGGCCTTTGCTTTGGTGTGTACAGAGTGGCAGGGGAGGTGGCTCTGTCAATGAAAACAGGATCAACCATCAGCATGAACAACCCGGTGAACAAACTCCGACTGAAAGAGCTGTACGACGACCTGCGATGCTCCTGGCCAAAAAGGAAAGAAGGACTAAAGCTGAATAAGAAAATGCCAGAAGAAGCCAGGACAGTCCTTCAGGTACAGCACGGCTCGTTGGGACGTCCTCGTTGTTGTTTGTTCTGATGATGAAATGAAGAGTTTTTAAATCCTAATTGTAGAACGGATTTAAAGCAGCAGCGGCCGACATGAAGAGAAAGAAGGAACAGCTGGATGATGTGTTCAGGCTGAACGAGGTACTGCAGGGACATCCTGGTCTAAACTGGACGTTGAGGTTTCTAAACTCATCTTTTTGTTCTGTTTTAGGTGAAACAGTACAGACAGTCGACAGCAGAAAACCTCCAGCTGGCTCTCTACAGCAGCAAACATGCTGGGTCCAAGGTTGGTCGGACTTTCTAACAACGTTTATGTACGGACACAAGAAGCAGGATCGAAGCTTCAGTTCAGGACGCAGCAGAAGTTCTGCTTCATTTAATCCACGTTCACCCAAATAAACATCAATACTCTGATTACAGTCCAGATAAAGAAGCTGGACTTCTGCTCCGGAACGTTCCTTCACTGGAAACACCTGCAGCTCAAATTCATCCCAAAAACAACTCAGATCATGGCGGGTCCAGAACCAGTCCAGAACTGGTCCAGAACCATCCTCTTCCCAGCCATCTGTCATGTAGCAGAATCTGGTTCTTCATCTTTAGAACCCTGACCCAGTCCCATCAGAACTCTGATCCAGTCCCACCAGAACCCTGATCCATCAGAACCCTGATCCAGTCCCACCAGAACCCTGATCCATCAGAACCCTGATCCAGTCCCATCAGAACCCTGATCCAGTCCCACCAGAACCCTGATCCAGTCCCATCAGAACTCTGATCCAGTCCCATCAGAACCCTGATCCATCAGAACCGTGATCCAGTCCAGAAGCTGAATGAAGTGGATCTCATGGTTTTCTACATGTTCTCCTCCGTTCTGACTCGTCTGTTTCTTCTCTGTAGAAACGTCCCTCCACAGACGTCCTTGGTGGACCTGAAGGTCCTGCAGACATGATAGATAGATAGATAGAAGTACTTTATTCATCCCAAGCTGGGAAATTTAGGTGTTGCAGCGGTACAGTCATTTAGCAGTTGTGCTTCATAAGGTAGCAAAAAAATAGAAAACAGTATAAAAATTTCAATATTTACAAGACTTATACAAGGAGATATTTAGCTATACACAGTAAGAGTGAGAATAGCCAGCAAATAATATAGTCCAGTGCAATGATTAGTAGTGAAGATGAGGAGTTTAACTGTGCAATGTTGATCCAGTCAGTGCAAAATTCACCAGTTACAACAGTCACTCATATTGTTATCTCTGAGACCATGATGATGAGTTAAACAGTCTTATTGCGTGTGGCAGGAAAGATTTCCTGAAGCGGTCCTTGAGACAGCGAAGCTGTCTGAGCCTTTTGGAAAAGGAGCTCCGCTGTCTGTCCAGCACAGGGTGGAGAGGGTGGTCCGGGTTATCCAAGATAGATAACAGTTTGTTCAGTGTCCTCCTCTCCACCACTGCTTCTAAAGTGTCCTGTCTGCAGCCAATGACAGAGCCAGCCTTCCTGATCAGTTTGTTCAGTCTGTTGGCGTCACTGGCTGCAATGCTGACCCCCCAGCAGACCACAGATGAAAACAGGGCACCGGCCACCACAGACTGGTAAAAGATTTCCAGCATCTTGCTGCACACGTTGAACGACCCCAGCTTTCTCAGGAAGTAGAGTCTGCTGCAGGCCTTCTTGTACACAGCTGTGCTGTTGGTCTTCCAACTCAGTCTGTTATCGATAGTCACTCCCAGGTATTTATATTCCTCAACCGTGTCCACATCACTACCCAGGATGCAGGGGGGCTGTGGAGCTGATCCCTTCTTCCTGAAGTCTAACACCATCTCTTTGGTCTTGTCCACATTAAGCAGCAGGTGATTCTTACCCGCCCACTCCACAAATCCGTCCACCAGCCCCCTGTACTCCTCCTCCCGTCCACCACTTATACACCCAACAACTGCAGAGTCGTCAGAATATTTCTGAAGGTGACATGACTCTGAGTTGTACTGAAAGTCTGTGGTGTATAAGGTGAACAGGAATGGAGAGAGCACAGTGCCCTGCGGGGCTCCTACATCACTCATCACCACATCAGACAGGACACCGCCCAGCCGGACAAACTGCGGCCTGTCTGTCAGGTAATCAGCGATCCAGGAGACAGAGGACCCACCGACACCCATCAGCCACAGCTTCCCACTCAGTAAAGAAGGCTGGATGGTGTTGAAGGCACTGAAGAAGTCAAAGAATGTGACTCTCACAATGCCTCCACTACCATCCAGGTGCGAGTGAGCTCGCTGCAGCAGATAGATGACAGCATCATCCACCCCCACCCGTGGCCGGTAGGCAAACTGCAGAGGGTCGAGAGAAGGTTTCACCAGCGGCCTCAGGTGGGCCAACACCAGCCTCTCCAGCACCTTCATCACATGTGATGTAAGGGCAACTGGACGGTAATCACTGAGGCCAGATGGAGATGACTTCTTAGGAACAGGAACCAGGCAGGAGGTCTTCCAAAGTTGTGGCACCTTCTCCAGGCTGAGGCTCAGATTGAAGAGGTGCTGGAGAACTACAGACAGCTGGCTGGCACAGGTCCTCAGTATCCTGGGGCTGATACCGTCCGGGCCAGCGGCCTTGTGTCTGTTCAGTCTCTCCAGCTGTCTCCTCACCTGCCAGGCTGTTACAGTCAAGCCAGGGGAAGGGGTTGGGGCGGGGGGAGGTGTTATGGGTTGAAGTCCAGTCTGATCCAGTGGGCTCACTGTAGGGGGGGGGGGGAGGGGAGAGCAGTGGAGCAGTTGGAAGAGGAGGGGGGAGGTGTGGGATGGCTGGGGTAGGGGCAGAGGAGACAGGGGCAGTCTGAGAGCTAAACCTGTTGAAAAAGGTGTTAAGCTCGTTAGCTCTCTCCCTATTACCATCAGCCAGTCTGCCTCTCCCCCCACATCCTGTGATCTCCTTCATTCCAGACCACACCTCCCTCATGTTGTTCTTCTGGAGTTTGGCCTCCAGCTTCCTCTTGTAAGAGTCCTTACACTCCCTCAACTTGTCCCTCAGTTGGTGCTGCACCCTCCTCAGCTCCTCCCTGTCTCCAGACCTGAAGGCTCTCTTCTTCTTGTTGAGTAGGGTCTTCAGGTCGCTAGTGATCCACGGCTTGTTGTTTGGGAAGCATCTAACAGTCCTGGAGGACATGACAGTGTCCTCACAGAATTTGATGTATTCCGTGATGGTGTCCGTCATACCGTTGATGTCCTCCCCGTGAGGCAGGCAGAGTGCATCCCAGTCTGTGCAGTCAAACAGTCCTGCAGGGCCTCCTCAGCCTCCTGTGTCCACCTCCTCACTCTCCTTGTGGCCAATCATGATGGAGATCTTGGCCTCTGAATGCTACTGGCTGGGCTGTTTGATGGCACTGAACAACCCTCCTCTTCACCCGGACTGGGAGAACCACCCTCCTTCCATGGATTGATGGGACATTTTACCACGAAATGTCCGACATGTTCTTGAAAAAGAGCCACAGAAAATGTAGCAGGACAACCGAGAAATTCTAGACCTGTAGAGAAAGGTAGCCATCGTAGACCTGATCCCTTTAGTCCGGTTTCAGGACTGCGTTTCTCTGCTTAACCGATCGCACATAAAACCGTTTCATTCATTGTACCAATAAGGTGGATTAAGGGGTTTTGATCATATTAAATCATTTTAATAATAATACATTTTATTTATAACACACTTTAAATTTTAGAAAAAAATCTCAAAGTGCTTCAAGTTAAAATCAAAGAAACATAAAAACACACAAATTCCTAAACTAACACACACCACACAGTTTTATCTAACGTCTGCTTTTTATTGTCATGTTGAAACTAAATTCAGTAACTAATTACAGGGAAGGGTGAATATGTACATGTATGACTGTAGTTTAATTCTAACATGTATGGAGATGCTGTGGAGAGAAGAACGACTGTAGAACGTCTGTAGTGAAAACTAAGAATGAAACTAAACTTCCATGTTTGCTTACATGATTGTTTGTTGCAGCACCAAACACAATAAATCAGATTTCTTCTTTAGTCCTGGACTTTGATCACTGTCATCATTTCTTCTCAGTGTTTTTATTTTTTCAAGGATCATTGGTTCGGTTTTTGTTTCTCTCCAAATGTAATGACTGTGTGTGTCCAGCAGAGGGTGGCTCAGCACCATGGAAACACCCACAGCTGCACCGGAGCAGCTGATCGCTGATCAATAAGCTTTTACTTACGTTCAAGACAGAAAATCTTTTAACTTTTTAATTTAACTTTACTTTTTTATTAGGCCCGAGCACCGAAGGCGGTGCGAAGGCCTATTGTAATGCAAGCGTTTATTAGGCCCGAGCACCGAAGGCGGTGCGAAGGCCTATTGTAATGCAAGCGTTTATTAGGCCCGAGCACCGAAGGCGGTGCGAAGGCCTATTGTAATGCAAGCGTTTATTAGGCCCGAGCACCGAAGGCGGTGCGAAGGCCTATTGTAATGCAAGCGTTTATTATTATTAGGCCCGAGCACCGAAGGCGGTGCGAAGGCCTATTGAAATGCAAGCGTTTATTATTAGGCCCGAGCACCGAAGGCGGTGCGAAGGCCTATTGTAATGCAAGCGTTTATTATTATTCTTTTTCTTCCGTCAAATGAATTGCATTTTTGGGGGTCTCAACATACCCCAAAACTCACCAAATTTTGCGTACCCCCCCATTGGAATGTGAAAAATTTGATATTTTGGGGTGCTCGGGACTATTCAGGCAAAATTGAACAAGAGCGCCACCTATTTATGGTGCCCCGCCACTGCATGTCGTCAATCTTCATGAAAATCAGTACACTTGTTCCAAGTGCTCGGGCAAACAAAAAATTCTCTTGGAGTAGTGCTCTAAAAAAAACAGGAAGTCGGCCATTTTGGGTCCAAGTCGCCATTTTGGCGTTTTACTGACCTCGCATTTGAACGAACTCCTCCTAGAGATATTATCGGATTGACACCAAAATGGCTCAGGATGTTCAGAAGGCATGTGTGATCAAAAGTTATGCAAAACTCTCTCAAGGAGTAACGGCGTACAGGGGGCGTGGCCTCAAAGTTTGATGTCTCGCCATGAAAGACGAAATTGATATAACTCCCACATAAAACAACTTTTCTGACCCAAATGGCCTCGTATGATACTAGTCCCATCCTCAACACATCTAAGTGGTCATTATGGGATTATGAATAGGCCACGCCCCCTGGCAACAGGAAGTCCTGTTTTTTACTCGAAGACCCACTTCTCTGACGTTTTGAACACAACCGGGGTCAAACTGCATCAGACACCTGAAAACAAGTTGGGGATTATATCCGGTGAAGACTGTTGCTCTACACTGCAAAGCAAGACCGTGGCGCCATGGC
>NC_055693.1:0-52500 GCF_017639745.1 Melanotaenia boesemani | reverse complement strand
CATCATCATCATCCCTATCATCATCATCCCATCATTATCATCATCCCTATCATCATCATCATCCCTATCATCATCATCCCATCATTATCATCATCCCTATCATCATCATCAGCCCTATCATCATCATCATCCCTTTCATCATCATCATCATCCCTATTATCATCATCATCTTCCCCATCATCATCATCATCCCTATCATCATCATCATCCCATCATCGTCATCATCCTATCATCATCATCATCATCCCCATCTTCATCATCCCATCATCATCATCATCATCCCCATCATCATCATCATCATCCCTATCATCATCATCAGCCCTGTCATTATCATCATCCCATCATCATCATCATCATCTCCACCATGTTTTAATGGATTTTGTCATTGGCGTGGTGTTGGTGTGTGTTTGGCGTGGTGTTTGCATGTTTTTAGTGTGGTGTTGGTGTGTGTTTGGCGTGGTGTTGGTGTGTGTTTGGCGTGGTGTTGGCATGTTTGGCGTGGTGTTGGTGTGTGTTTGGCGTGGTGTTGGCATGTTTTTGGCGTGGTGTTGGTGTGTGTTTGGCGTGGTGTTGGTGTGTGTTTGGCGTGGTGTTGGCATGTTTTTGGCGTGGTGTTGGTGTGTGTTTGGCGTGGTGTTGGTGTGTGTTTGGCGTGGTGTTGGCATGTTTTTGGCGTGGTGTTGGTGTGTGTTTGGCGTGGTGTTTGCATGTTTTTGGTGTGGTGTTGGCGTGTTTTAGTGTGGTATTGGCGTGTTTTAGTGTGGTGTTGGCGTGTTTTAGTGTGGTATTGGCGTGTTTTTAGTGTGGTATTGGCGTGTTTTTAGTGTGGTATTGCCATGTTGAGTGTAACTTTGTCCCTGATGGGATTAGGTGATGTGACGTTTATCTCTGTTTTTCATTAGGAGCTGCATGAAGGAGCAGAGCCTCCTAATCTTTAATACATGGTGAAACTGAAAGCTTCTTGTGTCGTCAGGGTGGTTTAGAGAAGACTCGTTTTCATCACCGTGTTGTATTCTAAGAGATGGTGGAAGGAAAGGAGCAGCGCTGCAGTTCAATCAGCTGCTGTTTTCTTTAAGATTTAAGAGGATTTAAAGATGATTGTAAAGTGAACATCACAGACATTAAAGTCCTCCAGCTGTTATTGTTCTGCTGCTGTCAGCTCAGATCTGAGGTCTGCAAGGTGACGTTTTCTGGATTATCCAGCTGTGATTCAGAATCTGGGTCTGGCCTGGACTGCCTCAAACCCTCATAGCTCCACTCAGACCTCAGGTTTCCACCTGGACTGTTCCTGATGATCAGGCTTCAAACTAAGATGTCTTTACAATTTGATGCTACCTATAAGCCTATTTTCCAAGAAATGTTAAAGTTGGTCCTGCTTGTTTCTGTTTCGGTTGCCATGGAAACTCCTCATAAGTCTTGGAAAAAGTCCAAAGTACGAGGAGAAACCAGTTGAGCAGCACAGCCTCCGAACCAGGCTGAGAACTCTTCTCCATGTTTGTCTGTGAACAATTTAAAACTTTGTTTCATTTACTTTTTAAATATCTTTCAAAAACTAATTTAACATATGTTCATTCTCATGTTATCAGCTTACCATACAAAACCAAACACAAAATAAAACACACACACACACACAGAGAGAGAGAGAGAGAGAGAGAGAGAGAGAGAGCAGGTAAAACATGAAACAAAACATGCTTGAAAGAAATCCTCAGGGATTACCCTGAACAATGACATTCTTACTTTGCTGTACACACTGAATGCCAAAAAAGATTATAAATAAAATTTTTTTTAAAAAAACTAGATAGACGATAAAGATAAAAAGCTCTGAGTAATTAATCTATGTACATAAATGTGCCGTGTACCTCATTCAACAATGACTGATCAGCTGTGTAAAAACTGTCCTGAGGTAGGCGGTGAGATGCAGGTGTAACATCTGTTATAAGTAATAAGACACATGAACAGTAAACAATATTTACTGTGGGTGACAACATAAAGTCAGGGTGCAGGTACAGGCCCTTGCTACAGACTTTCAGAGTCTGGTTGTCCTGCATTTCAGACTCCTGGATCTCCTGCCTGAGGGAAGGAGGGTGGACGGTCCATGTTGGGGGCGGGTGGGGTCTCTGATTATGGACTCTGTGCTGGTAGATGCTCTGCAGAGAGGCCAGCAGATCCTGGTGATCCTGGACCAGTCTTCACCGCTCTCTGCAGACGTTTGCTGCCACACGGTGATGCAGCTGGTCAGGATGGACTCAACCACGCAGCTGGAGACGTTTCTGAGGATCTTTGGTGACATGCTGAACTTCCTCAGCCTCCTCAGGAAGTCCAGCTGCTGCTGAGCTCTCTTCACCCGCTGTGTGGTGTTGAGTGTCCAGCTGAGGTGATTGAGGTATGGTTATGCTACTCACACTGTATTTTCAAGGCTTGGCAGATTCTATGTTTGTTTGTGTAGTAAAATAAAGTTTTTCCATTTTTTCCAATGGACAACAAAAAGGTCCCTCTTGTAATTCACATCAGTTGTTATTTTCTTCATCCTGTAAATGTCCGTAGGGACGTCCATGGTCCTTGGTGACATTCATAGTGGCATCCTTCCACATGGTCAGAGTCGGCCTCTCCTGTGGAAGCCATCCTTTGTTGAGGGCCTTCTTGCTAGACCCCCCCCCCTCCCACTTTCCAGGGAAAACTTAGTTTCAAATATTGCTTGTATTGCATCATGTATTCATTTCCAGTCATTTTTAACAACAGGAGTCACCAAACTCACGTCCACATTCTCTCCAGCACACAAGGAGTTCATTTCCATTATAGTGAGATTTCTGGTGAGGTGGAATAAAATATCTTATCAGACTTTTCCAACCAAATTTCTTCCAGCTAAGCAAACAACTGCATTTATATTGATACGCCCATAGATTTTATTTATGAGTCTTAAAAAGTTTAATTCAGTGATCAGTTTTCTAAAGTGGAAAGGGTTTTTAAGGATGCTACATGCTAACTTAAGTATACTAAGACATGGTCCTTTGATTTGTCCTCAGCTTGTCATGAGTTCTAATGCTTGACAGGAACCTGAACACCAAGCGAGGCGTTCATGGTGAAGAGATCTGTGATGTGTTTTCTTGATGTTTTTGGGCACTTCCTGTGTTTCTGAGACAAGGTCAAAAACTGTTGACTTCAATCATTCTGAGCACGCGAGGAGGCGCGCCACAAGTTCATGCTAATTAGCATCATTATGCTAATCCCTGAGAGCACATCAGACCGGCCGCCGCCTCCATCTGCAGCTGAGGAGGACTCATTAACGTCTTCATCGCAGAGACATGTCTCATGATGAGATGTGCTCATCAGACCGGCAGCAGCCGGAGATGCAACAAAGATTCACCATCAGAACCAGATTTCATTTCATTGCTTCACTTCAGCAGCTACAGCAGGACGTCCGTCAAATCGTTTCTATCAGAGCTGAAGGAGGCTTTATTTAAAGGAAGGATAAACATTGCCTCAGTCATTTCAAATCTCAGGAAGGAGCACAGGATGCAGATTCCTCCTGACTTATAGAGGGAAACAGGAATCAGACTCTCAGGTTCTCAGCGCTTCCAGAGTCCACTCAGATGTGGTTTGAACCTCTCCGTGGTCCATCCAGTTGGCTTCATGTAGAATCCTGTGTCTCCAGTCTCAGAGGAAAGAACATGCTTATGTTGTGGTTGTGTTTACACACGATGCCATGCACTGAACCCACAATGCTCTTTGATTTGTAGTCCGCTTGAAATTTCCTTCAGACCAGTTCCTGGAATCCAGCTGAAGTCATGGAAATGAGTCAAGAACACGGAAATCTGTTGGACACATGGAAACGAGTCAGATCCATGGAAACGAGTCAGATTCATGGAAGCGAGTCAGATCCATGGAAATGAGTCAGATCCATGGAAACGAGTCAGATCCATGGAAACGAGTCAGATCCATGGAAACGAGTCAGATCCATGGAAATGAGTCAGATCCATGGAAAGGAGTCAGATCCATGGAAACGAGTCAGATCCATGGAAATGAGTCAGATCCATGGAATCAAGATTTCTATCTGGAGAATCAGACAGGTAAGCAGTAAGGTAAAACAGGTCCACATCTGTTTGTGATTGATGTTTATCACTGTAACCATGGTGATGAAGCTGCTCTGACATGAACTTGACGATGTTTCTGTGACTCGAGGACAGACGATAAAGTTTGTCTGAAGCCGGAGTCTGACACCTCTCCTCTAAGAACAACAGAAATGAGCTGGGCTGCTCAGTGGCCAGGCCTCTCCTCTCAGGGGGAACTAATTTATTGAGCTCACGGTTGGAGGAAATACACCATTAAAGGGCAAATTTAAGCACATTTGCAGTTCTTAGAAGAAGGTAACGGTATTTGAATTTGCCCCAGCTTGAAGGAGAGTCTTTAATGTCTTTAATGTTGTGTCCACGGGACAAACGCACATCAAAGGCAGAGGACGATCCTGACGCTCTGAATGAAATACTTGTGGATTAAAGTGAAGGCCAGGTGGCCCCCAGACTGTCCTCTCTGGCAGAGCTGCTGGGCACGCCGCCTCACTGAGCGCGCTCCAACAGCCACCTCGCTGCGCCATCCTTCCACAGAATGAAAATTAAATGCAGGAGACGGGAGCTGCTCGGAATTCCTGCAGGAGGAGGATTCTGCTCCCCTCCTCCCCTCCTCCTCTCTTATCAGCCCAGCGCTGGGGGGGGGAATTAATAGCTGCTCCCCTCCCCCCCTCTGCTGTACCAGGAGGAGGCCATCTTTAATGTTGCACAGGCTGCAGAACAGGACTGAACTCAGATCTGTTCACATCTGACACGTAGCACCGGGTTTAACATCACACACACTCATCCATCACACACACTGATACCATCACACACAGGTAGATCAGTGACATCACACCTGAGGAAAAACTCTCAGCAGCCAATCACAGCTCTGAAATAGATTCATGTTGGTGCAGAAAGCAGCTGGTTTCTGCTCAGAAATCTTGTCTTTACTTTTCCTCCCCATCTGATCCTTGTTCTGGTTCTGGTTCTGGTTCTGCTTTCATCACATGTTGGAACATCAACACCAGCTGGTTGCCAGACAACACAATACAGCTGAAAAGACAGACATGGAAGAAACCATCGAGCTTCTGTCAATGTCTTTTTCTTCTTTAATTTCCTGAAGGTTATGTGGTCTGTATGTATATACATACATACATACATACATACGTATGTACGTACATACATACACATGTACATACATAAATTACATAAATACAAACATACACATTTACATATTTACATACATGCATACACCAGGACCAGTTCTACATGTACCCGGGTCTAGTAAATGAGGTGGTTTGTGAGCAGGTTTGGTTTCAGTTGTTTCTGTTTGCAGCTGCTGTCAATAAAGTTAGTTGAAGAGAAACAAGAGAACCAAGTGAACAACAGAAAGATGAATAATCCAACCTGCAGGACAGATTAGAGATAAAATCTGGGATTAATGTGCACATGCTAATCCTGCATGTGCATGTGTACATGTGTGTGTGTGTGTGTGGTTTCTTCTGCTCGTTCTGATCCTGGCTGCAGTACCGCGGCACCAGACCGGTTCCACTGGTGATGGTAAGGCCACATTTCCAGGATGTTCTGCAGAGTCTCTAACATCCGGACCGGACTTCGGGATGTTTTCATGTTCCGGTCTGGTCCCGCCCCGTCTCCCTCTAACCTGGAACATAATCCAGTAGCTATAACCATCTCTCTTTTTAAAATCAACTTTACTGAGTAATACAAACTGTAACGTTTCCATGCGCGCTGATCGCAACCGTCTTTGCTGGAACCACAGTCGGATCCGAAGCTTCCCATCGGTTCCCAGGAAGCATTTTTATTCCCACCCGGATTTAATCTGAAGCTGATGACACCAGATGTCAGGAAACTGTAAGAACATGTTTAAAATGTCTGAATAAAAACTGATCATATCGTGTGGCTTCAGTGGCCTGAACAGGCTCCGCCCACATTCCCACGTCACAAAGAAGGCATCTGATTGGACGCAGCGTTAGTCCCCGCCCCTGAGTGCAGGGTGAGTCATCAGTTTTTAGTTGTTTTACAGGGAAAACAGCCTTGGAATAGAATAGAATAGAATAGAACATATTTTAAAGACAACTTCTTGTGGTAAAGAATAAAAAGGAAGAAAATAAATAAACGAAGAAACTAACAAGCATAAATAAATGTGAAATATAAAATAAATCCCACTAGAAGCCTGTTCGGGTCTGGGTCTGGAGGACCGGTGCAGATGTACGTCTCAGACAGTCTGAGAGGGGATGCTAGATATTTCCCATGATGCTGTCTGGTCCTGGCTGGTGCAGGTGGCCCGTGAGTGGCCCTTCTGGTCTTCAGATCATCAGAAACATGAGGCCCGCCGTCTCCACCAGGTAAACATTAGCACAGTAATTAGGCCTGTTAATTCACCCAATTAATAATAATAATAATAATACATTTTATTTAAAAGCGCCTTTCAAAACACCCAAGGACACTGTACAAAGGAACATTAAAAAAGTTTAAAAACCACTATGTACAGAACAAACATTAAAACAGTTAAAACAATAAGTGCAAAACTAAGCAGAATGGAGGACAACAGAAAGATGGAGAATGACTAGATGGCATAGGACTGTCTGAACAAATGTGTTTTGAGTTGCGATTTGAAGAGAGGAAGAGAGTCTATGGTACGGATGTCAGGGGGAAGAGAGTTCCAGAGATGGGGAGCAGAGCGGCTGAATGCTCGGCTCCCCATGGTGGCGAGACGGGCAGGGGGGACAAGAAGCTGGAGAGAAGAGGAGGAGCGAAGTGAACGGATCGGAGTGGCAATGTGCAGGACATCAGATATATATGGAGGGGCGAGAGTGTGGAGTGCTTTGAATGTAATGAGGAGAATTTTAAAGTTAATTCTTTGTTTTACGGGGAGCCAGTGAAGTTGTTGTAAGATGGGGGTGATGTGGTGAGTAGAAGGGGTCCGTGTAATGATGCGTGCTGCAGAGTTTTGGAGGAGCTGCAGTTTCTGGAGGGATTTATTGGGGAGACCAAAGAGAAGAGAGTTGCAGTAGTCAATCCGGGAAGTAACAAGACTGTGGACGAGGATGGCAGTGGTGTGGGGGGTCAGGGAGGGACGGAGACGAGAAATGTTTCTTAAGTGAAAATATGCAGACCGGGTGATGCTGTTAATGTGGGAATGAAAAGAGAGTGTGCTGTCGAGGACGACACCCAGACTCTTTACCTGAGGGGAGGGAAGGACAGTTGAATTATTTATGGAAATTGGATAACTGTTAGATTTGGAGAGAGTGTGGGGCGTGCCTACCAGGAGGACTTCTGTTTTAGAACTGTTGAGTTTGAGAAAATTGGATGAAAACCAAGAATGAATTTCTTGTAAACAGGTGGTAAGGGAGGTTGGTGGAAGTGAAGAGGATGGTTTGGTAGAGAGGTAGAGCTGGGTGTCGTCCGCGTAACAGTGAAAATTGATATTGTGTCTGCGAAGGATGTAACCAAGTGGAAGAATGTAGATAATGAAAAGGAGGGGCCCCAGGACTGAGCCCTGGGGCACACCAGCAGAGACAGGGAAAGAGTTTGATTCATGGGATTTTAGTCGAATGAATTGTGTGCGGCCAGAAAGGTAAGAAGTGAACCAGGCGAGGGGGGTGTGAGTGATGCCGATGGATGATAGTCTGTGAAGGAGAATGCTGTGAGAGATAGTGTCAAATGCTGCGGTGAGGTCAAGAAGGATGAGAATGGATAGTAAACCTGAATCTGAAGCTATGAGAAGGTCATTGGTGATTTTGAGGAGTGCTGTTTCAGTACTGTGAAGGGGACGGAAACCGGATTGAAACTGCTCATAAATATTGTTGGTGATAAGATGGTTATGAAGTTGAGAAGCAACAGACTTTTCGAGGATTTTAGAAATGAAGGGTAAATTGGAAATCGGACGAAGGTTATTGAAATTAGTGGGGTCCAAGCCAGGTTTTTTCAAGATGTGGAAGTATCAATGCATCAAGAGTTGGAAAACAACAGGTGCAGTAGCTCTGGTCAGCAGAATATTAATAGTATGACATTATAACATGATATCAAAATGATGTCAACCAGCCCCCCTACAAGGCTGCATGCCTGGATGCTGTGTGTCTGAAATAGTGACAGGCAGGCTATATAAGCTTGGAGAAATGATTGTACGTGGTCTTTTATCCTGAAGGGGTGTCCCCCTGGCCGGCCGAATAAAGGATCATTAGAGACCTCTGTGTGCAGACTCTTAATATCAGCAAGCCCTTTTGATAAAGAATTTATCTACAACATTTGGCGAGCCAGCCAGTTAACCGCTGGGGCCGGGCGCGTGGGCCGCTCGACTCACCGCTTAAGAAGGTAAGCCCCATTTAAATTCCTTCTGGGTGGAGTGAGCCGAGGCGGAGGGCCGTCCTGGCTACAAGTTGAACTTAGTTATACAGCTGCTGTGATTCTGCCGGACAGATAAATTTGTCTGCGCACAAATAAGTAGTTTATGAAGACCTTACCAGAAGTAGCTGGAAGGAAGGTCAGGTTTTAAGGAGATATTAAAGTAGTTTTTGAGGAGCCCACCAGCTAGTGGGAAGGGGCTCAGTTTAAGGAGATATTAAGTAGTTCATGAGGACCTCACCAATTAGTGGGAGGGGGGTCAGTTTTAAGGTGTAATATTTCAGGGCCCTATCAAAACCTCGGCGTTACTGGACGCGGTCACCCGGGAACTTTGAGAGGAGGGTCAGTATAGCGGCGAAAGAAGTAATTGGCAACAAAAATAGTAGTGAAAGTGAAGTAAAAGTGAAAGTGATGAAAATGCACCGATCGATCTGTTTCGAGTTCCAAATTTAGTAAAGAGATAAATACAGGACTCACAATATTGCAGCTATAGGCTGGTATTGTAGGGAGCCAGATAAGGAGCTTAAGTAGCTTATGACTAGGTTCATAGGAAAGCAAGGTGCGATGATCGATCAAAAATCTGATCCTAAATTAAACAGAGCCAGTAGTGAAAGGTTTAAGCTCTGTAAACCCGGGAAATCTGCGCAAAAGGGGCTTAGCGCAGTACAGCTGTGAAAAACTTTGTTGCAACATTAAATAACGTACGTAGAAAAAAGGAAGGAAAAAGGCTTTATAAACTGACTGTTGACATATTCTTTTTCGACTGCTCACTGAGAGCGAACTTGTGACTTTTAAACTGGGTTTGACTGTTAATCCCCCTCTGACAATGGTGATTTGTTCAGCTGTTGTAGTGTGTGTGAAGCGGATAGGAATGGGTGTCTGAGTGAGCTGAAAATTGTCTTCTGACTGCCTTACCCCCTCTAACTGAGAGTAAACTTATGTTTCAGGTGTAAAAGAGTAAGAGGGAAAAGCCTTTAAACTCTCTTTTGAGAGGAGAAAAACTGAGGGTGAGTTGGAAGCCTGAGTGTGTGCGTGTCTGAGCGAAACTGGACACCGTAGTGAGCCGGTGAGCTTGGTGTGAAGCGTGGACTAAATGTAGAAAGGAATGCGTGACTGAGTGTAACTGGAGATTGGAGCAGCGCTGCAAGGAACTGTTGGAAGAAAATTTATGCATGAGACAGAGGCCTCTGTTTGCAGTGATCTTGCATGTTGCATGTTGTAAAAGAGTATGATCTGGATTGCAGTGCATAAATTGACTCGTTCCCCAACTCACAAGATAGTTGTCTGGTGAAAATCTGACACTAAGCTACTTGCTAACGCGCATAGACACAAGCACTGACAAGAAATAAAAGTTGCTCTGCTCTTGGGCAGCTACAAGGATGTAATTTGTACTATTATTATAGCTGTTTAAATGAAACCGCTGAACTCTTCTGGCTTCCTTCCAACAGAACACGACTCCTCCCATTTTGGGCCGACGCCTAGAAACAGAACACGGGAGTGGCAGCACACCCAAGTGGATTCCATTTGAGTACATGATTATAATATTGTATTAAAAGCAGGGTTGATTAAATAGGATAATGATGAGTACGCCCCAGGCTATTGTTTGTATCCGTCATCCCCACAGGATGAAAGAGATTCAACACATGTCTCAGAAATGGTTGCAAGAGGACGAAAAATTTGATAGATCCATGGCCTGTTACAGGAAGCTTTGACCCCACAGATTTGTGAATTAATGCAACATCGCATTGAGGATTATAAAGCTGGAAATAATTCTAAAAAAACGACAAAAGAAACGACAGCTTGAATTGGAAATTTTAAACCTATTTAGACATCAGCGAGCCAATTAAACGAAATGTCAAAACGATTGTGTCTCTTTCAACGGATGGTCCGGGGGAAACTGAAAACTGTACTAATGCAGAAACTTTTCCCAAATTTAACAGGAACAATAAAGATAGATGGAAACTTTAATCTTGATGACCAGCAAAGCCTTCTTGGGGTACCAACTGATGCTGGCGTACCCGGAAATGTAATTGACTATCCAAAATAGGTCATCTGCTGCTTCAGGGCGCGCTGAGAAGGGACCTCCTACTGATTGCATTGCCCCAACCAAGACCCACCCAACTCCAAACAGCGGGGTGCGGTCCTTACAGAGCACTGGGAAGCACACGCCCAGGTAGGAAGGCATGTCAACCTCCATACATTCTCCTCGAGAAAAACGGGAAACTCCTCCACACATGACAATTCCAAAATCCTGTAGTACACAGCGACGTCAGACTGGAATCATTAACTGTTACCAGGATCGAACCGATTTGGCTCGGAAAGGTAAGACAGATGATAGCTTTGGATGAACTTAGGACCACGTCAGCAAGATTTGCAACGTGAGTTGGGACGGAGCCAGATAGTTGAGATTGGAACAGGAAATAGATGATTTAAATGAGGAGGGGGAGGAGGGGGTGACCTCGAGGGGCGGTAGTTTTCCATGCCTGCATGCTTGCAGAAACCCGGCACGTCCGCAAGGGGTCCCTAGAGGATGAATATGATTTAAGATACAGGCCTAACATCAGAACCTCCTGACAGATTGAGGGGGGGGAGTTCCCAATTCTGATAAGGGGAACAAGGGCTGATTACCATCCTTTTTCAGCTCGGGACCTGACAGGTTTGGTCTCAGAGCTCCCTCAAATATCCGCAGGAGGAGGCAAGTGGATTAAGGCTTTGGAATCAAACACGGCTGGAACATTTCTTTCACTGGGTGACATCAAAGCTGTCCTCGCTCAGGTGTTGGGGTTTGTCTAAAATGCAGCAGTTTTTCAGAGACAATGAACTGGACTGGATTTTGAGTGAAAGGGCAGATGGAACAGAATTAGCAGCCTATAAGGGGGTGATTTGGCAAGGAATACGCAAACAGTACCCTAATAAAATTGATGTTGATACTTTGAAAGGGGAACCTCTGAAGGACGACCAGAACCCAGCAGCATACATCGATACACAGTTAAAAAGGTGGCGTCAAGAGTCTCAGAAAGATGTGGAAAATGATCCTATTTTGCTCACTCTTTTCAGAAATGCAGTTATCGATTCAATGCCAAAGGATGTCAGCAGACGTTTGGAGGATGTCGTTGGTCTAACATCTATGCCAGCAACAGTTCCGTGATCATGTGGTTCATGCAGTAACCCGATACAGAAAGACCTCACTAAGACTTCTGAACAGGACCTCCAGATTCAAAGGAAGCTGGCACAGATGCAACTAAATGATTTGCAAGGCAAGCTGAAAGAAAAGGTTCAAGCTGTTGTGTTTACAGATCCAGGTGCGGGTCAGACTGCTGGAGTTCCTGAGTCAACACAGGCCGCTAGGGGTCCCCAGCCGTTCCGCCTTCATACTCAAGGCTTGGTACTCCCTCGTCTGGGGCGTGGCAGGGATCCAACCGCTGCTGGTATTGTGGATGTTTGGACATTTTGCAAGGCTTGCCCACGTTTGCCCCTCCCAGCAGGTGGTCCTGGAAGAAACGGAGGCTTCCCTAGAGAGGTGGAGGTGGACCCTGGGTGGCCCACGACCAAGACCCTCTCAGTTTTAGGGGGGTCCCGAGGATCCTGCGGGTAAAGGTTCGTACCCATTGATTATGCATACACGCACCGACCCCATGATAAATGTACAAATTGAGGATCGACAGGTCCAAATGATGATTGACACGGGGCGACCCATTCATGCATACAGGGATCCCTTGCCAAGAACCTTCCCATGTCAAACAACTTTGTGAAGACAGTAGGATTCTCGGGAAAAAGTCAATTGGTTCCTATTACTGCTCCCGTTAAAATAAAGTAGGAAATGATGAAATTAAAATACCCATTTTGGTCTCGGACCAAACTCCTGTCAATCTGTTAGGAAGAATGCACTTTGTAAATTGGGCCTCAAAATTTTATGTTCCCTTTGGGAATATATGTGGAAAGTTGTGGATTAAACTTACAAATGAATGCCCAAGCAGAACCAGCAAATGTTTATTGGCTGGGGAACATAGAGGGGCTTCTGGGTTCGGAGTTGGAGAAATGGAAGACATGCATAAAGGCCTGGGCCCCGGAGTTCTCCACCAACATTACCTCCTCACTGTACAATGTTCTTTGATCCATCAGCCAGTTCAACATTTAAGGATAAGTGGAAAAGGAGACGGATGGAGTAATGGTTAAAATACAGGCTCCATATATCCTGATTGGAGGCCAAGGTCGCAGCATTAAAGGTAACCGGAACACTTTATTGATAATGGTACTGTGTTACTCAATCCTTACACACACATTACACTGTTGGTAAACCCCAGGATACCAGTCCAGGGACCTCGGTCCAATGGTAAGAACTGCAGAGCATTTAACATGGAAAAGTACAGACAACCCATTAATCTCTTTTTCAGATGATGGATCACATGTAAGGATTAGTGTGATCTGTCATTACAAGCAACACCTCAGATGGTGGTACTACAGGAAAAAACATAATGATGACATGCAAAACCAACCCCCTTGGATTTAACAGTGATCTGGAAACTGATATTTTAACACAGGTTCCGGACCAACTGTGGTCCAGACATGAGACGGATGTGGGACTGGCAGTTTCAGCCAGCCCAGTTACTGTCAAATTAAACCAGGTGCAGTCTTACCTTGCGGCCACAATATAAACTTAATCCCACAGATGAAGAAGGATTGGAATCCTAATTGATGGGTTTTTAAAAATAGGAGTGCTGATGAGATTTCTAGTCCTTGTAACACCCCAATTCTTGCAGTTCTAAAAGCAGATAAATCAAAGTTACCGACTGGTCCATGAGTCTAAGGGCAATCAATGCCATTCTTGAAGATGTCGCTGCAGACTTCGCAAATCCTCACACACTGTTGAATGCCATCCCTACTAAAGCTAGTTTTTTACAGTAGTGGATCTTTGTTCAGCATTTTTCAGTATCCCCTCTGCAGAAGGAGTCACGATATCTGTTTTCGTTTACCTTTATAGGGCGACAATACAGCTACGCCAGAAATGCCCCAAGGGACTGACAAGCAGCCCTCCCGTGGTTTGGATCGTGTGGTGAGTCAGGATCTACAGGAGCCTGGATTTTTGAGCGGCGTCCTAATCCGGCTTATGTAAGGAAAACGATATATTTGATTTGTTCAGACACCATTGAAGAATTGTCAGCGCGACGTCCGATCCAAAGTGCTGCAGAGACTGGCAGAATGTGGACACAAAGCCTCTCGGGACAAAAACTGCAAATTCTTGCCAAGCCTCAGGTGGAATTCCTTGGCAGAGTAATATCCCCATGGGAACAATAGCTCTGTCTCCTGACCACCCTCAAAGGCATAAGTCGAGCACCGCGTTCCACAAACATGCGCGCAACGTAATGACCTTTTTAGGTATCCACCGGATTCAGCGCGGGAGTGGGTTGGAGGACCTACGCAGGTAAAGACGGCGCCGCTTAGGGATCTCCTGAAGTCCTCTGAAGCCAAGACTTTAAAGAAGTCTTTGAGTGGACCACAGAGGCACTGTTGGCTTTTGATGTGCTCAAGCAGGAACTGCAAAATGCCCCAGCGCTGAAAATGCCAGACTATGATAAAACTTTTCATCTTTATGTTTCAAACAGATGTAACATGTATGCAGCGGCTGTATTGGCACAAGACTCATGTGCTGGTGGAAGGAAACAACCATCGCTTACTACAGTGCAAGGTTGGACGACGTAGCACGAGGGTGGCCCCCCTGCTACCAGGGCCTCGCAGCTGTTCACATGGCGTATGAAAAGGCGTCTGCAATAACTAAGTCATATCCTGTGGTTATTTACACCCATCATAAAATCACGGAGTTGATCAATCACAGCAAACTTGTTCTGACAACAGCACGTTGCCTTCAGTATCTACCATTGCTCACCTATCCAGATGTAACAATTAAGAGATGTGAAACCACAAATCCTGCTAATATGTTACCTTTTGAATTTTGAAGGTGATACACACGAGTGCGTCGCTGAGACCACGAGGTACACAAAACTGAGACAGGACTTGGAATCTGAGCCGTTGGACGATGCACAGGTCACGTACTATGTAGATGGAGTCATGCTTTCGAGACCACATGGAACTCACGCAGGCTACGCCGTGGTGCAAACAAAAGGAAGGGGACGTTTGTGACAATAAAGCTGAAAAGTGTTTACAACCTTGCTCTGCACAATTAGCTGAATTGTATGGACTTACTGCAGCTTGTGAACTTGCTAAAGACTCCTCTGCTAATATCTACACAGATTCAGCATACGCTCTACGGAGTCTGTCACCTGTTTTGGAGCAGTTTGGAACTGCGCGGGTTTCAAAATCAGATGGTAAACCTGTTCGGCATGGGAAACAGATTATGAAGTTGATCTCGGCCATGATGCTTCCACATCGATTGGCCATTATCAAGTGTCCTGCTCATCGAAAGACAACTCCATCACCACAATGGGAAACAATGCGGCAGACTGAAGCGGCAAAGCACGCTTCAGGTTGCAAGGGAAGGTCAGCCGTCTTGGCCCCAAGCTGTGGAGTTGGAACCATCCTGTTACACCCGACGATATCACATTAATGCAAGCGCGTGCCAGCGCGAGTGAGACAAAACATGTGGGAAAAAATGGGTGCTACAAAGAATGGGCGAGGGTTATGGCGGTACACATACCGGCCTGGATTGTCGCTCCAAATCTTCACTTTTGTCTCTTTAATTTCAGAGTGTCACAAACCAGACCACTGTGGGGCGAGATGAGGGTGATACATCGAATACAACAACAGGGTTATTGGGCGCCCGTACCTGCAGGCATTGGTGACGGATGCGCTTAATCGGTGCGAGATATGCTCGCAAAATAACATTCGAAAAGGTATTGTCACCCCCACAGCGCGAATTCCTGTCCCGGGAAGGCCCGTTTCGTCATCTGATTTTAGATTTTGTGGACATGTTGGTCCCGGTACACGTGAAGCGCTACCTTTTTGGTGGTTTTTGATCATTTCAGTCGTTGGGTGGAGGCCACTCCATCAAAGGACATGGGGGCGGGGAACAGTCATAAAGTTCCTGTCCGTGAGGTGATCCCTAGGTTTGGCTTTGCCGTCCATCTTTCATCAGACTCGGGACCAGCATTTACTCACAAGGTCTACAAAGGCGTTCTACGCCAGCTCGGAATCAAAGTCCGTCACGGACAGTATCTACACTCCCTCCAGCCAGGGAGGGGTGGAACGAGTGAATGGCAACACTTAAAGCAAAAATTAATAAGATTGTGCATGTACTGGTTTGCGGTGGCATGACGCATTAACCGCTGGCCCTTATGAGTTATCGCATGCAGGCTCATCGGGTCACAACATTTGTCTCCTCATGAAATGTTAACAGGTCATCCCATGCCGGGCCGCAGTTCGGGGTCCTTTTAAGGGGCCCCCGCTGGAGCAGTTGGAGAAGGAGCTGCACAGTTATATGAAACAGTTGTCTGCTATCCATAAAGCAATTTATTTTCAGGAAAAGCGAACGAGCCAAAACCTGTCTCTGTGACATCTGGTCCAGTGGTGCCCGGGGATAAGGTGTACATTAAGGAGTTTCGAAGAAAGTGGAACACTCTAGAACGCCGAGGTCCTTACACCGGTGGTCCGCGCCACACCGACTTCTCGGTCCAGGTTGAAGGGAGCGTTGCTTGGCATCATCTGAACCATTGTTCGTTGGCACCTACGACCAACAACTGCAAAACGGGCCCTGGGGACTGGTCGGATTGTGCAGCGTTCTCAAATGACCAGTCCCCCAAAAGGGGAAGTATCGCTTCGCATGCATCTGACGAAGATTGTCCTGTCAGGGCAGATTCAGAGTTGCCGTCCGATGATGTTGAGTTTGACATTCCTTTGGTTTCTTCTTCTGGGCGGGACAGGGATCTCGGCAGGGACAATTCAACCCAATCCGGACCCAAAGCACAGCCACCACGTCGTCCCATCCACCAGAGGCCTTCTCAGGAAACAAGGGGCAACTGCGCAACGAGGGAGCGACCTCAGTGACCAAAGGGGAGTACGACTCACATGCCAAATGTCATTATCAGTCAGGTCTCTTGCCGGCATGCACCCGCACACATCTACACACTACCCGTGACTCAGTATTTCGACAGATGTTGCACTTTTATTCCAGCTAACACAGCGCCAGATGATTCCTTTACATCTGCCATGGACGAGAGAATACGGTGGGAAGGGGAGGTGCGGGAGCATGCTGGGAAGAGCGACTGGTCCTCTTGATTGGTTGGACCAGTTTAATGGCTGACTGGAAAAATGTATTGATAAAGGTGGGAGTTGGGTCAGCTTTGGGTTCTGATCCTTCTTTTCCTTGTTTGGCATGTGCATCGTTCCGCCCTGAGGAGAGCATGGAGTACGAGTCGCAAGAACAGACATCCTTCATCATGGCTGCCATTGTCCGTACTGAGTTGGACCTGTGACGTCTCAATATAACTACAGTCGGTTGGACAAAAGGGTCGGCACCTGTGACGAAAGGCTGGTGACCCACACTCCTGGTTTGCCTCCGGACTGGAAAAAGACTCTATCTTGTGTTATTTCACGTGTGGTTTTTGTATTCAGAAATCTTCTGTAATAGGTTATCCTTGTGAAAACCAGATTGTAATGGAGGTTTCTTTGTTGTGTGTGTATGGTTAATTTCTGTCATAGTACTTAGAAGGTCTCATGCAGGGGTTCATTGGCCTACCCGTGCCTGAGGTGTACAGAGTGAGAT
Organism: Melanotaenia boesemani; assembly: GCF_017639745.1. Classification (NCBI taxonomy): domain Eukaryota; kingdom Metazoa; phylum Chordata; class Actinopteri; order Atheriniformes; family Melanotaeniidae; genus Melanotaenia; species Melanotaenia boesemani. The sequence continues at coordinate 35,373 of NC_055693.1, read as the reverse complement.
CAAAAGTTACCGGTGCTCGCCCACAGGGGGGGGGGCACGGGGGAATTTTTCTCCATTCGGGGTTTTTTTCGCCCTCGTACGGGAGTTCAGATTGGCTCCTATGTTATGCTTGAGACCTGCGTGTGTGGACAAGTTGCTTAAAAAGGTTTTCCCTATTGGTACGTTTCAGAGTATCGTCTTAGGGCCGTTACTCTGAAATATTTGAAAGGGGGAAATGTGGAAGTATCAATGCATCAAGAGTTGGAAAACAACAGGTGCAGTAGCTCTGGGTCAGCAGAATATTAATAGTATACATTATAGACATGATATCAGAAATGATGTCAACCAGCCCCCCTACAAGGCTGCATGCCTGGATGCTGTGTGTCTGAAAATAGTGACAGGCAGGCTATATAAGCTTGGAGAATGATTGTACGTGGTCTTTTATCCTGAAGGGGTGTCCCCTGGCCGGCCGAATAAAGGGATCATTAGAGACCTCTGTCTGCAGACCTCTTAATATCAGCAAGCCCTTTTGATAAAGAATTTATCTACAACAGAGATAGGTGTGACTGTAGCGGTTTTAAGTGCAGGAGGGACAGTTCCAGAAATTAGGGAGGAGTGATGATGTTGGTGATGAGGGGAGCAAGTGGGGGAGAGGCAGGTTTTGACAAGAGCTGTAGGGGGATTGGATCAGGTTGACAGGCATGTTGTTGTTCCTGCTCATCCTCAGAGGAACAGCAGATCCTGGACCAGATCCAGGAGCAGGATGCACTACATTCAGCTTCTGGTTTCTATTGTTCTGGTCCATTGGGGTTAGAGGTGAACTCTATAATCCGGTTTGCTCTGGGTCCTGTGTTGTCACCTTCGTCCTCTCAGGCTGAAATTTTCCCATAGGGATCCTGAGCAGTGAGAACTGGGTTACTGAGGCCAGGCTGAGAGAAAGAAACCGCCAGCAGTTTTGTCCTGCAGCAGTTTTCCGGTCCCCGACGACCCGCCTGTATTCCATCATGTTTACGGGCAGGGCCAGCGGGTCAGAGCGTCCTGCACCGGCTTTGCAGGCGATCAAGTCCCACACCATCACATCACTTAGATAATTAGACTCGCTGCAGGAGGAGAAGTAGAGCTGCTGTACCATCACACATCCAGACAGAGACCAGTCCAGCCAGTCCAGCTAGTTCAGCCAGTCTGTAGGTTTAGATGTTTTCTGCTCCCACACTGATGCAGATTAAATCTTGTTGACCCGGTAAATCTGATCCAGATGTGCTGAAGAGGAAACATCCAAAACCTGCAGACTGTGGATCTCCAGGAACGAATTTACCCATCCCTGGTTTCACCTTGATTGATTGATCATCAGCCCAGTTTTATTTATGGACCATGACAGTTTCAGACATAAATGTTTCCATTGCTGCATTGTAACCAGATGATCCTGATTTACACCTGCAGTGGCAGAATAAAAACACACACACACACACACACACCTGAACACACACACACACACTCGCACACACACACATTCAGCACCACAAAAAATACGATTGGTTGAAATTTTGAGCGACATGAGTAAAGTAAACGTTAATGGTTTAAACTCGTTCCAGGAAGAGATTTAAGCTCTTTAATCAGCTGCTCTGCAGGCTTTCATCACAACACTTGTCCAGAGGCTGTAAAGTTCATTCCAGTTAGAGATGGAAGATATTCTAGTTATAAACGGAAGAGTATTCTACTTATAGACTGAATATATTCTAGTTTTGAGAACGGAAGATACGCTACTTATAGATTGAAGATATTCTACTTATAGATGGAAGATATTCCAGTTATAGATGGAAGATATTCTAGTTATAGATGGAAGATATTCTAGTTATAGATGGAAGGATATTCCAGTTATAGGACGGAAGATATTCTAGATATAGATGGAAGATAGTCTAGTTATAGATGGAAGATATTCTAGTTATAGATGGAAGATATTCTAGTTATAGACGGAAGGATATTCTAGTTATAGACGGAAGATATTCTAGTTATAGATGAAGATATTCTAGTTATAGATGGAAGATATTCCAGTTATAGATGGAAGATTTCTAGGTTTATAGATGGAAGATATTCCAGTTATAGACGGAAGATATTCTAGTTATAGGATGGAAGATATTCTAGATATAGATGGAAGATATTCTAGTTAGAGATGGAAAGATATTCTAGTTTATAGATGGAAGATATTCCAGTTATAGACGGAAGATATTCTAGTTATAGATGGAAGATATTCTAGTTATAGATGGAAGATATTCCAGTTATAGATGGAAAGATATTCTAGTTATAGATGGAAGATATTCCAGTTATAGACGGAAGATATTCTAGATATAGATGGAGATATTCTAGTTATAGATGGAAGATATTCTAGTTATAGATGGAAGATATTCCAGTTATAGACGGAAGATATTCTAGATATAGATGGAAGATATTCTAGTTATAGATGGAAGATATTCTAGTTATAGATGGAAGATATTCTAGTTATAGATGGAAGATATTCCAGTTATAGACGGAAGATATTCTAGTTATAGATGGAAGATATTCTAGTTATAGATGGAAGATATTCCAGTTATAGATGGAAGATATTCTATTATAGATGGAAGATATTCCAGTTATAGAGCGGAAGATATTCTAGAGTCATTATCGAACAATCAAGATGGTGCCAGTGTACGTGGCCTGCTGTCTGTCATTTGGAAATTTTTTGTACTTTTGCTGACAATCTGTCAATATAGCGACTCTTTACTGGTGTATGATTGACAGTCCTCTCCTGGCCATATGTTTTTCACACAGAATTTGGTGGATTTTAATTATGATGATCAGAAAAATTTACCCCCGTTTCTATCTGCGATTCCGCTTACCTATGCCGCGCCTGCGTGCCACCTCGAAGGAGAAAACGCCTACCGCTCCGCGTACCCTGGCGAGATTCAAGAGACATCTGGCACATTGTTCTGGGGATTTGCTCTCCGAGTCTGGAGTCTCTCCTTGCTTCCTTCCTTCCCAGTGCTCATTGGGGTCCATCTACGCCTACTTGGTTCCTGTTGTGGGTCTGGATGACTCGCATCAGCTCTACCATCCCCGTTCTCCTCGCCTTTGGTGGTGCAGGGTGAACGTGGGGAACCTGCGGTCTCTCCATCGGGTCCTCCAGGACTTTCAAGCCTCCAGCTCCTCCTGCTGTTGTCAGGTTTGGTCTGGTGAACGCCAGGTCACCCTCAAACAAAACTTTCATCTTTTCTTTACCTCATATGAACTGGATTTGATTGCTGTGACTGAGACCTGGGTGAATGCTGGCGAGTCTGGCATCTTCTCTGATCTCACCAACCGATTGCTGTTTTTTAATTCTCCACAGACTTCTGGTTGAGGAGGAGGAACCAGCGACTGTGTACAGGAATATTTACAAATGTAAGCAGCTTTCTTTTTTTTTTCTAGCTTTGAACTTCATGTTTTTGAGCTGGGTTTGTCCTTGTCCTGTACTTTGTGCAGTCATATTTCGGCCCTCCTAAAGTATCATAAGGAGTTGTTAAATAAGTTTGCGGAACTTTAACTGACATCATGTCTAAACATGATGGAGTTCTTTTCATTGGGGATTTTAATATACATGTATGCTGCCCTGATAAACCATTGGTTAAGGACTTTTAAGCCTGATTGACTCCTTTAATTTGACACAGTGTGTGGTCTGGACCTACACATGACCAGGGTCACACACTGGACTTGGTTTTATCTTCTAGTTGTTCGGTGTCTAATCTGAGGATGTGTGACGCTGTTTTTTTTTAACATTTATCGGTGACAGTCAGCATCGCTCTGCCATGTTTTTAAACCTGCAGCCCCAGTTCGTGATGTCCATATGCTTAACTGTTTCACTGCTGGTCGGTTTTCATCACTATTCCTCACAGATCATGTGTTTCCTTTTTTTTTTTTTCTTTTAACTTGTCCTGTCCAGGATCATAGCAGCAAAATGATAATCTGGTTGCTGTATCGTGCTGAACAAATTTGCTCTGCCAAGGGGAGGCCTATGGGTAAGGCTCCTCTTGATAATCTGATTCATTTATTTATTTACTTTGAATCACGGAATCTATGTAATCTTGCTGGACCTGACCGGAGGGGACAGAAAAGATGGAAAATAGCAAAAAGAGCAAAAGGAAAGAAGAAAGGAGACAAAAAGATCACAGACAGAATGAAACGACCCTTCAATCCACACCATCACCAGACAAACAAACATAAACATTACATCTGTACATGAACACACCAGAAAATTTCCTGCAACTTTTACAAAGGCAGAAACATACACACAGAAAAAAAACAAGTCATTAAGAGTTTTTTAAATAATAACCACATCAAAAAAGACATAACAGCGACCAGATACTAACTCACAGGAAAAATAAAAAAAAAGAAAATTATCACTTAGTATTAAACCCACTGGACAACTCAGTGACTGTCAGCATGCAGAGGCATGAGGAAGAGGAGTGATCAGTGATGAAGAGTGGTTGAGTGAGGTCATGCAAATGCGACCTCGCCTCCACGGAGGCCAGAGGCAGACCAGGGCCAGAGGCCCAGGCCCCCAGCAGCAGACCCGGAGCACCAACCCAAGCCACCCACCACGAAAGACGACTCCAGCCCCACCCGAAGGGCGGCAAAGGAGAGCCCCAGCAAGAGCCCCCCACGGTCCCGGGCACAGGCCCCAGTGGGCCAAGATCGGCAGCCGCCGGCCCCACCAAGGGACCTGGCCACCCAGGGCAGCCCAAGTGAAGGGCCCAGGGCCCCAGGAGCCCAGAGGCGGCCGCCCCACCCCCCAAAGGCAGAGGGCTCGCAACATGCCTAGGAGGACCAGGCCCCCCCAGACAGCCACCCGGCGCAGGCCAGCACACACCCCGATGTTCCAGCCCGGGAAACAGGGTGCTGTCGGCCCCCTCCCCCCACTCCCCACCTGCACCCTATATAACCCCACACTCACACCCTCCCCCACGCCGCTCCCACAAGCACTCACCACCACACAGTCACGCCACACACAACCCACCCACCATGCCCCGTGGGGGACACCCCAGGCGGACCAGAGGACAGCGAGCCCCAAGCACCCCCCCTTGACTCAACACCCACAGAGCCAGCAGCCCACCAGCGCAGGTGGGGGCAACCACCTCCCCCCACCCGCCCCCTGCCACACACAGAAGGAACAGGGGTGTGAGAGGTCCCCAATACCCTCTCCCTCCCCGCTCCTGACTGTTTAGGTAGTGTGTGTTGTGTGCAATTAAAATTGAGGGGCAGTGACTGCAATGAGCCGGGAGCCCGCCCGACATGCACCGAGTGCCATGCCCGTCAGGTGTTGTTTGTGTGTTGTGTTTCTTGTGTTTTGGTGTCTAGGTGCAATTAAAACTGAGAGGTGAGGCCCCACGGGGTGCATCCAAGGAGACCACTGAATGGCCCCCTTCACACCACCCCGCATGGCTCCACTCCTCCCAACTCCCTACGTCTATGTGTGTGAGACAGAGAGAGCGCGAAGTAAGAGGGGTCCGGGGATGTACGTCCAGAGGGAAGCAAACTTCCCTCTGGATGATGAGCCTTTAGTGGCATTAGGCCCCCCGCTCCCCAGGAGGCCCCCCAGGGCAAGACAGGCCAGGAGAGGCCGCCCCCCACGACCGGGCCATTCAGGGACCACAGCCAGTGAGCCGTCACCAACCCCAGAAAGTACCCACCCTCCCACACCCCTAATGGGGAATGAAACCCACGGCCCACCACCCCCAGGCCCCCCCACAAGTGCACTTAACCCGCCCCAACCACACACAGAAACACATGCACACACCTATTTCCTTGCACACTCCTGCTCATCCTAACTCATATATGCCCTCTCAGCCCCACCCACACAATATATACACTCACACAGCATCCAACCCTCCCACTCTCACTCCCCAGAAACACCCCCACTCATCCTAACACATGCATACGCACGCACACAAACATACCCCCACACCCACACAAACATCATCCAAAGTATAGACACACACACACAACATACAAGCATCCCTGTCTCACACCCCAGCACCTCCCCCTATAATCCCCCGAATCCCACTCAGCCCTCCTTCAAACCCCTACACCCCCCTGCCCCGGGCCATACCCTGGGTCCCAGGGCGTCAACCAGACACCAGGGCATGCACCAACCCACACCATGGCAGCACATCCGGGCAGGCCCAGACCCCCGGCACATACGGACCCCACCACTCCGGAGGGAGGAGGACCAACCCCGGGCACCAGAGCCCAGAACCCCTGCCCAGCCTGCCTCACTGATCCCTCCTCTTCCTCATGCTCTGCATGCTGACACAGTCACTGAGTTGTCCAGTGGGTTTTAATACTAAGTGATAATTTTTTTTTTTTTTTTTTTTCCTGTGAGTTAGTATCTGGTCGCTGTTATGTCTTTTTGATTTGGTTATCATTTAAAAACTCTTAATGACTGGCAGCCCTGTTTTTTCTGTGTGTGTGTTTCTGCTTTTGTAAAAGTTGTAGGAAATTTTATGGTGTGTTCATGTACAGGTGTAACAGTTTGTTGTCTGGTGATGGTTGGGTTCTGGAGGCTGGGTGGGGGCGGTTGCGGCTCCTCTGGGTTCTGGTTGGGTTCTGGAGGCTGGGTGGGGGCGGATGCCGCTCCTCTGGGTTCTGGAGGTTGGGTGGGGGCGGATGCGGCTCCTCTGGGTTCTGTTGGGTTCTGGAGGCTGGTGGGGGCGGATGCGGCTCCTCTGGGTTCTGGTTGTGTTCTGGAGGCTGGGTAGGGGGCGGATGCAGCTCCTCCTCTGGGTTCTGGTTGGGTTCTGGAGGATGGGTGGGGGCAGATGTGGCTCCTCTGGGTTGTGGTTGGTCTATCCTGGGAGATAACTCCTCCTGGATCTCAGTCCAGGCACCAAGTGCAGAGGGATGATGCAGGAAGTCAAAAAGTTGGAGGTTTCACCCCTGACTTGTTCACATTTAATCTACTTTCCTTAACAGAAGCTGCGTTCCTAAAACATGTAAAAGTTGTTAATAAAAGCAGTTTGTTGTCAGCACATGCCGATATGTAAGGGATAATGCTCGACGTGGTGCCCATTATTCTAAATTAATGGACGACGCAGAGGTGTGAACTGGTTGTGAAACAGTTGTTTCCGTATACCATGGTCACTTATAATAATAATAATAATGGATTAGATTTATACAGCGCTTCTCAAGGCACCCAAAGTGCTTCACACTGTGTATCCATTATTCATCCACTCCTCACTCATACCTGGTGATGCTAAGCTACATGTGTAGCCACAGCTGCCCTGGGGCAGGCCGACGGAAACGTGGCTGCCAATCAGCGCCTACGGCCTTTCCACCCATCACCAAACATTCATCCACATTCATTCACCAGTGATGCCAACACTGGAGGCAGGGAGGGTTAAGTGTCCTGCCCAAGGAGACAACAACAGATGACTGCGGGAGTGGGAATCAAACCGCCAACCTTTGTCATTGGACGACCTGCTCTATCTCCTGAGCCACTGCATATGAAAGAAATAAATATTGAATCAATTATTATTATTATTATTGTTCTCATTGTGACGCACAACCTGCCGCTCGGTCGGTCAGCTGTTGTGTTAGACCTGATCAGTGGAGGGAAGGGAGATGATTGGTTAACGTTATGTTACGAGACACACATTTCAGAGGGCGGGTGCAGCTCTTACAGCTGGTGTGTGTCCAGAGAATGATGCAACATTTTGTTTCAGCCACAGTCCACAGATCATTTCCTACATTGTTTTTATTATAGAAATATTTTCCACCATCCACTCTGTATCATGTATGTAAATTAATCAAGACAGAGAGACGACGACATATTTAAAATTAAATGTAACATTGCTGTTGATCGTGACATTTCATAAAGATACTGGCATGCCCACAGTGGCGTTTGAAGGATGGAGATTTAACGTTTGTGGACTCTGACCGCTGCTGGTCTAACGTCTGTGGTCTCTGACCGCTGCTGGTTTGACTTTTTTGGACTCTGACCGCTGCTGGTTTAACGTCTGTGGACTCTGACCGCTGTTGGTTTAACAGATGTGGACTCTGACCGCTGCTGGTTTAACGTATGTGGACTCTGACCGTTGCTGGTTTAACGTTTGTGGACTCTGACCGCTGCTGGTTTAACGTTTGTGGACTCTGACCGCTGCTGGTTTACCGTTTGTGGACTCTGACCGCTGTTGGTTTAACGTCTGTGGTCTCTGACCGCTGCCGGTTTAATGTTTGTGGACTCTGACCGCTGCTGGTTTAACGTCTGTGGTCTCTGACCGCTGCCGGTTTAACGTCTGTGGACTCTGACCGCTGCCGGTTTAACGTTTGTGGACTCTGACCGCTGCTGGTTTAACGTTTGTGGACTCTGACCGCTGTTGGTTTAACGTCTGTGGTCTCTGACCGCTGCCGGTTTAACGTTTGTGGACTCTGACCGCTGTTGGTTTAATGTCTGTGGTCTCTGACCGCTGCTGGTTTAACGTCTGTGGACTCTGACCGCTGCTGGTTTAACGTCTGTGGACTCTGACCGCTGCTGGTTTAACGTCTGTGGACTCTGACCGCTGCTGGTTTAACATTTGTGGACTCTGACCGCTGTTGGTTTAACGTATGTGGACTCTGACCGCTGCTGGTTTAACCTATGTGGACTCTGACCGCTGCTGGTTTAATGTTTGTGGACTCTGACCGCCGCTGGTTTAATGCCTGTGGACCCTGACCGCTGTTGGTTTAACGTCTGTGGTCTCTGACCGCTGCTGGTTTAACGTTTGTGGACTCTGACCGCTGCTGGTTTAACGTCTGTGGACTCTGACTGCTGCTGGTTTAACGTTTGTGGACCCTGACCGCTGCTGGTCTACTTTCTGTGGACTCTGACCGCTGCTGGTTTAATGTTTGTGGACCCTGACCGCTGCTGGTTTAACATTTGTGGTCCCTGACCGCTGCTGGTTTAACGTATGTGGACTCTGACCGTTGCTGGTTTAACGTTTGTGGACTCTGACCGCTGCTGGTTTAACGTTTGTGGACTCTGACCGCTGTTGGTCTAACGTCTGTGGTCTCTGACCGCTGCCGGTTTAATGTTTGTGGACTCTGACCGCTGCTGGTTTAACGTCTGTGGTCTCTGACCGCTGCCGGTTTAACGTCTGTGGACTCTGACCGCTGCCGGTTTAACGTTTGTGGACTCTGACCGCTGCTGGTTTAACGTTTGTGGACTCTGACCGCTGTTGGTTTAACGTCTGTGGTCTCTGACCGCTGCCGGTTTAACGTTTGTGGACTCTGACCGCTGTTGGTTTAACGTCTGTGGTCTCTGACCGCTGCCGGTTTAACGTTTGTGGACTCTGACCGCTGCCGGTTTAACGTTTGTGGACTCTGACCGCTGTTGGTTTAACGTCTGTGGTCTCTGACCGCTGCCGGTTTAACGTTTGTGGACTCTGACCGCTGTTGGTTTAACGTCTGTGGTCTCTGACCGCTGCTGGTTTAACGTCTGTGGACTCTGACCGCTGCTGGTTTAACATTTGTGGACTCTGACCGCTGCTGGTTTAACGTCTGTGGACTCTGACCGCTGCTGGTTTAACGTCTGTGGACTCTGACCGCTGCTGGTTTAACATTTGTGGACTCTGACCGCTGTTGGTTTAACGTATGTGGACTCTGACCGCTGCTGGTTTAACCTATGTGGACTCTGACCGCTGCTGGTTTAATGTTTGTGGACTCTGACCGCTGCTGGTTTAATGCCTGTGGACCCTGACCGCTGTTGGTTTAACGTATGTGGTCTCTGACCGCTGCTGGTTTAACGTTTGTGGACTCTGACCGCTGCTGGTTTAACGTCTGTGGACTCTGACTGCTGCTGGTTTAACGTTTGTGGACCCTGACCGCTGCTGGTCTACTTTCTGTGGACTCTGACCGCTGCTGGTTTAATGTTTGTGGACCCTGACCGCTGCTGGTTTAACATTTGTGGACCCTGACCGCTGCTGGTTTAACGTATGTGGACTCTGACCGTTGCTGGTTTAACGTTTGTGGACTCTGACCGCTGCTGGTTTAACGTTTGTGGACTCTGACCGCTGCTGGTTTAACGTTTGTGGACTCTGACCGCTGCTGGTTTAACATTTGTGGACTCTGACCGCTGTTGGTTTAACGTTTGTGGACTCTGACCGCTGCTGGTTTAACGTTTGTGGACTCTGACCGCTGCTGGTTTAACGTTTGTGGACTCTGACCGCTGTTGGTTTAACGTCTGTGGTCTCTGACCGCTGCCGGTTTAACGTTTGTGGACTCTGACTGCTGTTGGTTTAACGTCTGTGGTCTCTGACCGCTGCCGGTTTAACGTTTGTGGACTCTGACCGCTGCCGGTTTAACGTTTGTGGACTCTGACCGCTGTTGGTTTAACGTCTGTGGACTCTGACCGCTGCTGGTTTAACATTTGTGGACTCTGACCGCTGCTGGTTTAACGTCTGTGGACTCTGACCGCTGCTGGTTTAACGTCTGTGGACTCTGACCGCTGCTGGTTTAACATTTGTGGACTCTGACCGCTGTTGGTTTAACGTATGTGGACTCTGACCGCTGCTCGTTTAACCTATGTGGACTCTGACCGCTGCTGGTTTAATGTTTGTGGACTCTGACCGCTGCTGGTTTAATGCCTGTGGACCCTGACCGCTGTTGGTTTAACGTATGTGGTCTCTGACCGCTGCTGGTTTAACGTTTGTGGACTCTGACCGCTGCTGGTTTAACATTTGTGGACTCTGACCGATGTTGGTTTAACGTTTGTGGACTCTGACCGCTGCTGGTTTAACATTTGTGGACTCTGACCGCTGTTGGTTTTAACGTATGTGGACTCTGACCGCTGCTGGTTTAACGTTTGTGGACTCTGACCGCTGCTGGTTTAACGTTTGTGGACTCTGACCGCTGCTGTTTTAACGTTTGTGGACTCTGACCGCTGTTGGTTTAACGTGTGTGGACTCTGACCGCTGCTGGTTTAACCTATGTGGACTCTGTTTTGGGTCAGCAGTCTCAACAGCCCCAGCGGAGTCCTATTGCAGCCATCTCGGTTCCTGAAATCTCCCTGCTGGCTTCCCTCCCTTCTGCTGGTATGTGGTTAACTAATCTTACACATTCCCATCTGATCACGCTGGTTCTCATCTTGGTTCTTCTACCCTCGCAGTCTAGCTGACTGTGAGACCAGACACAGAACGTGGTCTGTGTGCCATTTTTGCTTGACAGATTTGTTCTACCAAGGGAGACATGTTATATACATGTTATATACATGTAATATACATGGCTGCCCTTGATATTTTTATTATTTTTTATTGTAATCTTATTTTCTTTAGTCTTTATATGTCAGTGCCGAACCTGACAGGGAGATAGAGGAAGGATAGAGGGGGGAAAAAAAAAAAAAAAAGGGAGAAAAGGACAGGATTAAAATGTGGAAATAACAGTTGTCTATGCTGCCTAGAACATATCACAAAAAAACAATATAAACTACCACAGTACTACATGATACCAAAAGAAAAATAGGATGATGATGATATGAAAAATTACAATAGTCTTCAAACGTACCTGCAGATAAACGTACCAACACACAAACATCAGCTACATCTAGTGAGAAGCGGATGGAGAGATGAGCACGTTTGTGAGCATGCACGTGTTAACATGCATGTGTGGCCATGCAACAAGGAGGAAATGTGTACCCGCAAGGGGGCCGCGATCACGCCGCACCCCGGGGGACGGGGGGAGCCCGAGGCCCCAAAGGCCCAGCATGTCCACAGAGCACCAAGCCCAGAACAGCCAAAGCAGACAGAGCAGCAGCCCACTCGGACCAGAGCAGAGGGGCCCCCAGACCGGAGCCCCCCGGCGCGACAGGGGCACCGGGCAGCCCAGGGCGATGGCGAACAGGCCCAGCAGGTGCCGCGGCGTGGGCTGCACGGAGGGCAGGCACCCCATAGGTCCAAGGGGCACCCATTCACCCCAGCAGAGCCCCACCTAGGAACCCGACAGGGCCCGACCGCCCCAGGCAAAACCACCGCGGGCCACGCCAACCCAACACCAAGGCTAGGCACCCCAGGGACAAGAACATGTCCGCAGGCCCCCCCCCCTAAAAAAAAAAAAAAAAAAAAAAAACCCTCTTTACCCCAACCCTTACCCATTCACCCCCCACCCCCTCCTACCCCCACCAGGGGCAGCCCAGGGAGTCCAGGGCCTGGTGGGCCCCAGACCCGACCCTCTCCACATACACACACCCACGCAACCACATACAATCTCCCTGAGGTCTCACCAGCCCCCCGATGCAGCACCGATGGCAGCCCCCAGGGCAAACGGCGCGCAGCAGCACCCCACACAGGACTCCAGACAGGCACCAAACCTCCACCCCCTGCAGCCCCGAGTGCATCCCGGGACACGAGGGCGTAGGAAGACCCCCGCCCCTCTGCCCCCCAGCCTGAGTTGTGTGTGCATGGGTATGGGCTATTTATAATGCAATTAAAAACTGGAAGGAGCCATGAGATGGTGGTGGGTCCCACTACTGCCAGGCAGCAGGACCCCCTCAGGACTCCCTCAGTGTGTGTGTGAGTGTGTGTTATGTGTGTAGTGCAGTACTGTTAAATGTGGTAGTGTCTAACGTGTAAATAAAATCGGGGGGAGAGAGGTCACAAGGGAGGGGATGGAGGAAGGGCCACCTCGGTGGCTCCTGTCCGCCCACCCACAGCCCATGTGCCCATCCCCCCGAGGTCCTAAATGTATATTGATGTCTAGGTTGTGATTAAAATCTAGTGGGGCAGGCAGTCGCAGGGGTCCACCTGGGGATCCCGCAATGGGGACCCCTCAGCCAAACCCACCGCCTCCACCCGCCCCACAGTGCCCTATGTGTGGTGTGTATAATGTGGGGTGGCGGGGGAGGAGAGGGGCTCGGGGAGGGGCACAACTGGGAGAGAGATCTCTGTCCCAGGCAGCCAACTCCTCAGCTGGCTGCTGTAGGCGCTCCCGCCTCCCAAAGACCACCCGAGGGAAGAGAGGCAAAGGCCCGGCCCAGCCAAGAGCCCAACGCATCAGTGCCCCGGACGCCCACCCTCCCCCGGGAGCCCACGCTGGGAGGGGAGAGAGCGAGAAGGAGAGCATGAGCCCTAATCCCCTCCACTGCCCACCAGGACCCCCGCTGCCCCCCTTCCCCCAACCCCTCCCTTCGTCACAACGGACACATCGTAATCCCAAGGGTATCTGCCCGGCATCAGATCAGCCCGACCCCGATGGCATGCCCAGGGCGACCAAGCCCCCCCGAGGCCCAGGCAGGGTCTCCCGAGCTGGAGGGAGGCAGCCCCCAGACCCCGGGGCACAGCAACCCGGCCACCCAGCCCCAGGCCAGCCCCCCGACCGCCCCGGACCCCCGGTTGCACCCCCGGTCCGCCCCCAGGGAGCACCAGCCCCCAGGCCCCCAAGGCCCCGGATCCAGTCAGACACACCGTCCCCTACCTAATGGCCCTCCCGACCACCGACCCAGAGAAACGGCCAGGGCCGATGGACCCCCAAGGCCCCCCAGCCAGCCCCACCCCTGACCCCCACAGAACGACTAGACCCCAGCACCCCTTCCCACTACGTGATATAATAATAATAATAATAATAATACATTTTATTTGTTGGCGCCTTTCTAAACACTCAAGGTCACCTTCCAGGATAAAACACAAGAATAAAACAAATCAATAAATACATTAATAAATTAAAAAGGATTCATAAAACAATAATAAAAGCAGTGTGAAATATTACAGTGAGTATGCCAGTTTGAACAGATGTGTTTTGAGTTTGGATTTGAACAGTTGTATAGAATCAGAGTTACGGAGGTCTGGGGGGAGGGAGTTCCAAAGATGAGGAGCAGAGCAGCTGAAAGCTCTGCTCCCCATGGTAACAAGGCGGGCTGGGGGGACGATGAGGTGGATGGAGGAGGAGGATCTGAGGGAACGGACTGGTATGGAGACATGGAGGAGATCGGAAAGGTAGGGAGGAGCGAGGTGATGGATGGCCTTGTAAGTGAACAGCAGGATTTTGTAGTGGATGCGGTAGGTGACAGGGAGCCAGTGGAGCTGCTGCAGAACAGGAGTAATGTGATGGGTGGAGGCGGTTCTTGTGATGACCCGGGCTGCTGCATTCTGAACCAGTTGAAGTCTATGAAGAGTTTTTTGGGGAAGACCGAACAGAAGGGAGTTACAGTAGTCGAGACGGGAGGTGACAAGACTGTGAACGAGTATGGCGGCGGTGTGAGGGGTGAGGGAGGGGCGGAGGCGGTTGATATTGCGAAGGTGAAAATATGCTGACCGGGTTATGTTATTGATATGTGATGTGAAAGACAGAGTGCTGTCAAGGATGACACCCAGACTCTTTACCTGAGGGGAGGGGGAAATGGAAGAATCATCAATGGGAATGCAGAAACTGTCAGCTTTAGAGAGAGTGGATTTGGTGCCTACTAGTAAAATTTCTGTTTTGCTGCTGTTTAGTTTAAGAAAATTTGAGGTGAACCAGGATTTAATCTCTTGAAGACAATCTGTGAGGGAAGATGGTGGGAGGGCAGAGTTCGGCTTGGTGGAGAGGTAGAGCTGGGTGTCATCCGCATAGCAATGGAAATGTATGTGGTGTTTTCTAAAAATATAACCGAGGGGGAGGAGGTAGATGAGGAACAGCAGGGGCCCAAGGACAGAGCCCTGAGGCACACCAGTGGTGACTGGGAATGACTGGGAGGTAAATGTTTTCAACTGGATGAACTGAGTGCGGCCGGAGAGGTATGATTTGAACCAGCTGAGGGGGGTGTGAGTGATGCCGATGGAGGAGAGTCTATCCAGAAGGATGGAGTGGGAAATGGTGTCAAAGGCCGCACTCAGATCAAGGAGGATGAGAATAGATAAGAGACCAGAATCAGCTGCCAGGAGGAGGTCATTAGTGATTTTAAGTAATGCAGATTCGGTGCTATGGAGTGGACGGAAACCAGATTGAAAATGCTCATACAGATTGTTGTGGGATAAATGGGCTTGGAGCTGAGAGGCAACTGCTTTTTCCAGGATTTTTGAAATAAATGGGAGATTGGAAATGGGACGGAGGTTATTGAGATTGTTGGGATCCAAACCAGGTTTCTTAAGTGTAGGGGTGATGGCAGCTGTTTTTAACAGTGAGGGAACCAGTCCAGTGGTGAGGGAGGAGTGAATGATGTGGGTAATTAGAGGTGCCAGTGAGGACGCAGATGCTTTGACAAGGACGGTTGGGAGGGGGTCTAATCGACATGTGGATGATTTGGATTTTCTTATTAGTTCGGAAATGGCAGAGACGGTGGGAAGAGTAAAAGCAGAAAGGGAGAGGGAAGGAGGCAGAAAGGGAAATATTGGTGATGGATTGTAGGAGATCTTTGGAACGAGCTGTTGATGAATATTCTGAATTTTGGAGGTGAAGAATGAAATCAAGCTGTTACAGAATGCAGAGCAGGCTATGTGTGGAGGAAGGGAGTCGGGTGGTTGGGTGATAGTTTTCAGAACAGAGAATAGGGCCTTGGTGTTGCCTTCATTGGAACTGATTAAATTTGCATAGTAGGTGGATTTGGTGTGTTTGCAGCAGTCTTTGTAGTGGGTCATATGGTTCTGATACATTTGTTGATGAACAGTTAAACCAGATTTCCTGAAGAGACTAATCAGCGGGGTCCAGGGAGACTGAGAGTTAACTGATTGGTGTTTAATGGATGCCGATGCAGTCGCTAGATTGATGTGATCCAACAGGAGATTTCTGTACTGGTTAATATTTAGATTGTTTTTAGACTTCCAGTTCACTAGAATAGTTTTCTTTGCGATACATAAGGCCGTGAGGACCATATGTGCTTTGTTAGTGTCTATATTGATGTCACTTAGCTCACCCAGTAAACAAAGTTTAGGACATGCAGGAATGTTACATCTAACCCATGTTGATAAATCCTCACAAACCTTATTCCAGAAATTCTGGACAGGTGCACAAAGCCATAAAGCGTGTAAGTAATCATCTGCTGTGTTACCTGTGCACTGTGTGCAGATATCTGAGTGATTAAGACCCATCTTGAACATCCTTTGTCCTGTATAATGCGTTCTATGGAGGACTTTGTATTGTATGAGTTGTAAATTTGGGCTGTCTGTCATATTAAAGGCATTAAGACATATTTGTAGCCAAAATGGTTGAATAGGATTGATGGATAAATCTATCTCCCATTTTGAAGTAGGTAGGGAATTTGCATCATCTAGCTTTAGCATTAATCTGTATATTTTTGAAAGTAATTTGGGGGTACAGAGGTCCATAAAATCTGCTACTATTGGAGGAAGTTCCAGGTCTGTTCGGTGAAGGAGGAATTTTGTGTGTATTACGGTTTTGAGCTGTTGATATTCTAAGAATCTGTTGCTGTTAATCCCATATTGTGATGAGAGTGTATTAAAAGATAAAATGTTTCTGTTATGGATAATATGTTCAAAGTATTTAATTCCTTTTTTAATCCATTGGTTAAAATTTAGCATATTTTTATTTAGTTGAATATCAGGATTGTTCCATATGGGTGTGAGTTTACATGGTATTACTGAGGAGTTGGTTTTTTTGAGAAATTCCCACCTGGCTGTCAGAGAAGTGCTGATGTTGACACTTTTGAAGCACTTTTGCTTTTTTATACTTAAGCTGAAAAAAAGGAAGATCAGAAATTTCCAAATTGTCACAAAATGTTTGTTCTATGTCTATCCACAGGTCGTCTAGTGGACTAGGTTTGAGCCATTTTAGGACATACTGCAACCTATTAGCTAGGAAGTAATGTTGAAAGTTAGGCAGGTCTAATCCTCCCCTATCTTTCGGCTTCTGTAAAGTTTTTAAACTGATCCGGGGTGGTTTATTTTTCCAGAGAGATCAGGAGATGTGTGATTCTAGCGATTTAAACCAGGTAGAGGGGGGTTTCATAGGAATCATAGAAAACAAATAGTTGATTTTGGGTAGAACCATCATTTTTATAGTGGCAACTCTCCCCATGAGTGAAATGGGTAGAGATTTCCAGCGAGCAAGATCATCTTCTATAGTCTTAAGAAGGTGAGTGTGATTAAGTTGTGTTAGTTCTGAGAGCCTGAAGGGAATATTTACACCCAGGTATCTAATGTTACCTGATTTTAAGGTGATGCTGGGTAGATTTTGAAAGCTACAGTTGATGGGTAGAACTGTACTCTTAGACCAGTTAACGGAGTAGTCCGAGAGTGATGAAAATTTATTAATTAGTGAGATTGTTTCAGATCGAGAGGTTTGTGAGTTCTGGAGGAATAGTAAAACGTCATCAGCATAAAGACTTATTTTATGAAATATATTTTTGGACTAAATGCCTTTAATAGCTTTATTTTGTCTAATTGCAGCGGCTAGCGGTTTAATAAATATAGCAAAAAGTGAGGGAGATAGTGGACAACCTTGTCTGGTACCCCTTTGTAGATTAAAACTTGGAGAGGTCTGGTCATTTGTTCTAACACTCGCATTAGGAGAACTGTATAAGATTTTAATCCAGTTAATGAAAGATGGTCCAAAGCTGAATCTGTTTAGAGTAGCTAGTAAATATTTCCAGTTAACACGATCAAAAGCTTTCTCTGCATCTAAAGAAACTATTATTGTTTCCAGGTTATTGATGGTAGAATAATCTATTATATTAATTAGTCTCCGCATGCTAACAGAGGAATATTTGCTTTTATAAAGTCTGTTTGATCAGGGTGTATAATGAGAGGAGTTACTTTTTCTAACCTTCAAGCGAATGCTTTGCAGATTATTTTAAGGTCTGCATTTATCAGTGATATGGGTGTGTAGCTAGATGGTATTGTGGGGTCTTTACCTGGTTTTAATAGTACAGTAATGGTGGCAGAGTTTATGTTTGGGGGTAAGTAACCATTTTCCTTTATTTGTGTCACCATTTTGAAGAATGTCGGGGCCAGCGTTGACCAGAATTCTTTATAGAACTCTGCTGGGAAGCCATCCGGACCTGGGGCTTTTTTACAGGGCATATGTTTAAGGGCTTCATGTAGCTCCTCCACTGTGAGGGGGGAATCTAAGGCCGTGACTTGTTCCTGCTGTAAACCTGGAAGATCTATGTTGTTAAGAAAATGATAGATATCTTTGTCTGATGGATCTAAGTGTGATGTATACAGAGTTTTATAGAAATCTATAAAGATGTTGTTTATTGCATCCGGCTCATGCGTAATATTACCTGTTGAATCTTTAACAGCTGATATGGTAGATTTTTCTTTATTTATTTTTAACTGATTAGCTAAAAATCTTCCAGATTTATTACTGTGTTCAAATGTCTCCAAGCGTAATCTTTGCACCAGAAATTCTGTTCTCTTGTTAATTATTTAATTTAATTCCAGTCTAGCCTTCCTTATTTGGTTCATCGTTGGTTCATCTGGTGAAGCACTGTCTTCTAATGATTTAATTCTTAGTTTTAATTCTAATATTTTTGAGTTTTCTTCCTTTTTTTATGTGATGTAAAAGAGATGATTTTGCCTCGCATTACCGCTTTCCCTGCTTCCCACAGAACACATGCTGGGACTCCTGGTTTGTCATTGTTTTCTAAGTATATAGCCCATTCTTTTGTGAAGTAGTTGATAAAGTCGGGATCTTTAAGCAACGCTGTATTAAATCTCCAGCTTTTAGCCGATGGTGTGATTCTTGTGTTCCTCAAAGTAAAGGAAACTGGTGCATCGTCGCTGATAGTGATGGGGTGAATCTGGGTCTCTGAAATCTCACCAAAGAGCTGCTAACCAGAAAATAATCTAACCTAGAGTATGAGTGGTGAACTGGGGAAAAGAAGGTGTACTCTCTGATATTAGGGTGATAACACCGCCATATATCGCAACGTCCAAAATCTTCCATATATTTTTTACAGTGGTTGTGGATTGCCAATTTCGATGATTTACAGTGTTATTAAATCTATCAGCTGAGACCAGAACCATGTTAAAATCTCCTCCTGTGGTTCGTGTGCTATCTGTGTGTTCAGAAAGTGATGTGAAGAAAGAATGAAAGAAGGAGGGATCGTCAACATTTGGGCCATATAAGTTAGCTAAGCATAACTTCATATTTTGAATAGATAATTTTACTATGATGAAACTTTCTTCTGGATCTGTGATAACGCTGATTTCTGTGAATGTTACTTTTCTATTTATCAGAATGGCTACCCCTCTCTGTCTGGAGTTATAACAGGCTGATTGTTTTCCAGCCAATCCTTCTTTACCTCCACAGATAAGCGTGCAGCTTGACTCCATCACACTTGTGTCTACGTCTTCTACCAGGAATCTTGGTGTCATGGTAGACAACCAGCTGACCTTTAAGGACCATGTTGCCTCGGTTTCCCAGTCTTGCCGATTTGCTCTCTACAACATCAGGAGGATCAGATCCTACCTGACTGAACACACGGCCCAGCTCCTGGTCCAGGCTCTGGTCATTTCACGCATTGACTACTGCAACTCCTTACTGGCTGGCCTGCCTGCATGCTCAGTTAAACCTCTGCAGATGATCCAGAATGCAGCAGCACGTCTGGTCTTCAACCAGCCCAAAAGAGCTCATGTCACTCCGCTGCTAATCGCTCTCCACTGGCTTCCAGTTGCAGCGCATCAGATTCAAAGCTCTGCTTCTGGCTTACAAAACAATAACCCAAACGGCTCCGGTCTACCTCCACTCCTTAATCCAGAGCTACACTCCCTCTCCACAGTTACGCTCTGCCAGTGAAAGACGCCTAGTGCTCCCACCACAAGGTGGCGCTACATCAGTAGCTAGACTCTTCTCCTCTGTTGTTCCCCGGTGGTGGAACCATCTACCAAACTCCGTCCGATCCGCAGAGTCCTTATCCACTTTTAAAAGCAAGTTAAAGACTCAGTTGTTTAAGGAACATTTCCACACTTAGCTTAACTCTTCTACTCAGAATGAGTTAGAAAGATTTGTCCAGCTCTTTGGCTCAACCAGGTACTGAAGAAGCTGCTGCACTTATGCCCAAGTTAATGTTGTTTGATGAAATCATGATCTTGTATTTAAATAAAATGACTTAAAAAAAAAAAAAAAAAAAAAAATATATGCACTGCACTAACACTACATGACAGCACCTGGATCCACCTGGACTCCAGCAGTCTGACTACCACTTAATGATGACGTCCATCTTGTTTGAATTCATGCTTGTGTTGTTCTTCCTCTGAAATGTAAGTCGCTTTGGATAAAAGCGTCTGCTAAATGACTGTAGAATAGAATAGGATAGAATAGAATAGAATAGAATAGAATTGAGTAAACATGAGGAAACTGTGTTATAGAGAGGGCATTCACTGATGTTTTTGTCATATGAATCTCCTGTAAGAACATAATGTCTGCCTGCAGGTCCTTTAATCTATTAAAGATTTTTAGTCTCTTCTCTCTGGTCCCAGCTCCGTGCACATTAAACATGATAAATCTAAGTATGGTCATGCTTGTGGGGAAAAAGTGAGTGTTGGATGCTTCTTGTTGATATAAATGTGTATGTGTGTGTGTGTGTGTGTGTGTGTGTGTGTGTGTGTGTGTGTGTGTGTGTGTGTGTGTATGAATATGTATGCATAATGTTGTGTGCCAGTGTTGAATGTTATTAGATGTACTTGAATTAATAAATGTGAGTGTTGGGTTATATATGCAGGTATTACTAAATGTACTGTGCAGCTTAGCATCAGTGTTATATGGTTTTGTGAGGTGGCAACTAGACAAAAGAAAAACAAAAAAGTGTGCAGACAGAGAAAAAGAAGAAAAAATTAGAGGAAAATGACAAAAAACGGTGGGAGGGGGTGAAAAAAAGACAATGAAACCATAAACAAAAATAAGTCCATATTTGTGAACATTAGAGACTGGCAGTATTATTGTCTAATGTGAACAAACATTAAACTTAAGTCCAGTGGGTCTGATCAGCATTTCTATCACCTGTAAAAATGCAGAGTGTGGATACATATCTGAGGTCAGTAGAGCCAGGGAGTGGTGTTATGGCCATGATGTAGCTGTCCATTGACGTAAAGTTTGTCCATCGAGATGGCAGCGTGGGCTCCTCCGTCCAGGAATTTCCTCCTGATGGGGAATAAGATGTTGCGACGCTCCAGGATTTCTCTGGGAAACTGATCGCTCATGCTAAGGTCAGTCCCACGAAGCTGTCTGCCACAACGCTTCACCTCCTCTTTTTCTTTGTGGAGAACGAATTTAGCTACTATCGGCCTGGGTCTGCCCTCCGGTTTTTTTTTCCCTATGCGGTGAACTCGATGAAAGGAGATGGCTTTTACCTTTTCTTCTGGAAGTTTCAAGTTGGTTCTGATAAATGCTTTAACAGCTGCCTCTGTATCTTCCTCCACCTGCTAAGGGATCCCTGAAATAACTAAGTTATCTCTCATGCTACAAGCCTGAAGGTCTGGGACTAATTCTTTCATTTTTTTATTTTCCTCTGATAGTTGGCTTACTCTTTCGGTAAGGCTTTCCACCGAGTCTCTGAGGGTGTTGTTCTCCGTAACAAGAGCTTCCACCTGCTTTTGGCTTTATTCCAAACTTTCCCTTAAAGATTGAAACTCACGATGAAGAACTTCCAGCAGGAAGAGTCGGGCATCGAGACTGGATAGCTTCCCATCGATGGAGATTAAGATATCCGTCCTATCGCTGCCAGTTGGAGAAACTGGACTGGTCGCTTCAGGGGATCCGCCGGGCGAACTCTTTTAGAACTGGAGCCGGTTTTTGAGGCTGTCGCTGCAGCGTTAGACTTGCCCATTACGATCCGCTGGAAGCTTTCTTCGATGAAATCCGTCGGGCTGATGAGATCTTCTTCGATGTGATCCAGAGTGACCGTGTTAGTGTGGTTTGGAATATCTAATTTTTTTTTTTTTTTTAATATTTCTATGTTAGCTTGTGGCGTTTGTTAGTTTTCAGTAGCGCGCCATGTTGATTCTGCCAAGTCTCGCCGAGTCTCGCGTTACAGCATTCTCCTCTCTCATGCCCAGGTTTTTGCCTTAAGGACCGCCAATACCCATCAGCTGCCTCCGGAGTCCTATCAGGCCTGATCGGGCTCCTTCAGCATTGGCTGGAGAGAGTAAGCTACACTTTGCTTCCTGCTTCCTTATACACTCACTGCTGCTCTTTGCTTTGATTTTTATTGATTTACAAACCCACCCACAGTAGTCTTTGAATACCTATAAACCCCTGGAACTAAAGCATTTTAATAGAAACAGCATCTTGCATAGCTCTTGTACCTTCAGCGCTCCGTGTATGTGGCCTACACACAGCTGAAGCCTGCACGTAGCACTCAGCTAAAGCTAAGTAGCTTGGAAAGGTGCTAACGCTAGGCTAACGAGCAGCAAGATGCCCTATTTCCACAGATGGCTACCAAGACCTGTTTAAGAAGATAACAGCGCTGGAGGTGAAAGTTTGCTGCTTTGAAGTAAATATTGAAGTACATGGACAATGTGGAAATGAAACGACCTCGTCATTGATTCAAAACAGTGGAGCAAGCTAACAGACAGCTAAAAGGCACAGATAACACTACCAAGAAGGAGGCAGATAACACTACCAAGAAGGAGGCAGCCTCTGTGAATTACAGTAAATCATCAGATACCAACCCTCCCTGGAACTGGTACAAAGCCAGAAAGTAAACCCTGCCTTCTGGAAGAGGGAGGACAACGTATCACAGGCCGGTGCAGTCTGAGACCGACTGGCCTCCACTCCCTACAAAACAAAGCACCTCTTCTACCCTCTACATGGTAGGAAACAGGACACCCAGACTGGGAAGGTTAACAACAAACCTCCACAGCACCTGAATGTGGAACTACAGAACAGATTTCTCCGCTATCGGCGGACTCGGATCTTTATGGACGACTATCTATCCCAGGACTGCGAGGTAAGGACTGATAACCGGTCAGGAAGGAAAAGGCCGCGGGGAAAGCTGAAGGCTGGGCCTGAAACTCTGATTATTGGTGATTCTGCTGTAAATGATGTTCAGCAGATGTGGGGAAAGTCCTCTGCTTTCCTAAAGATATGATCAGTGACCTGCAGGAGAGGATTCTGGAAGCCGTGGCTGATCACCCAGATGTGAGAACCATGGTTCAACATACAGGGTCACATGATGTGTCCCAGCACCAATCTGAGGTTGAGAACCAGGAGCAGGACTTTACTGGACTGTTAGACCATCAGAAGAGGAGAGATTCAGTAGATTACTGCCACTGAATAAATGGCTTTTGTACCATGGTCTGGGTGAATACTTGATTCTGATTGGCTGGAACGTTTTCATTAAAAAGTGATAATAGGCACCTATGAAAGAAGTTCCGGTCAAATAAACTTATTGTTGTAAATTATTGCACTGACTAAACGTAGTTGGTAGCCGTGGCAACAGAAACTCAGAAGCCGGCTGCAGACGCTCCAGATCATGTCTGTGACGGCGCATCGCTGTGAAAGCAGGTGTAGGCTTATTGGGCTCCGTCAGTCCAGGAGAGACGAGAATGGAGCAACTTTTTGTCGTCCTGCAACGTCCCAACCAGCAGTGGTCAGAGTCCACAAACGTTAAACCAGCAGCGGTTTAACGTTGCCGCTATGCTAACTTGTAACATGGTGAATCCCATATGTAGCAGGACACATGGGTGTTACGTGTTTCATCGATTGCAGTATGTGTTGGTCGGCCAATTACTGAGCGGGTCGATGATATAAAAGGCAAGCAGGGCGTGCAGGCTGCCTCTCGCTTCCTGGTGGCTGGGTTTATGTCAGTTCCTGGAATCTGGAATTTCCCCCTCTTGGATGGTGCAGAGACTCACCGGGTATTGCTGCAGGGTGCACTCTTCATCGAGCTCTCGGATCCGTTAGGCTTATGCTGCAGGCGGCATAACTAGTCGGGGATTCCTTCGCCTCACGTGCAGCCACGGAATTGTGGGTTATACACAGCGGCGTGTTAACCCGCCGCCTGACGCCAAGCTGCAGAAGATAAAGGTGGGTCGGTGAAAGCTCCGTGATACGAGTTCATCTGATCCGAGCTGTGGAGTGACCGTGCAGCGCTGGATCACGTCTGCTGGGACTGCTGCTGCTGCTGCTTTGCTTTGCTTAGCTTTGCTTAGCTTTGCTTTGCTTTGCTGTGCTGGTGTGGCTGCTCTTTGCTCGGGCGCGGTCACTGAAGAGGATCTTCATCAGGAGGACGTGTTGGCTAAGTTTCGCTTTTTTTTTTCAGGACTGACGGCTGCTCTGTGTGCGCTGGCGCCGTCAGCTGTTTAGAGAGAAGGAGCCTTTCATATTGACTGCTATTAGCCGAGCTGGTGTGCACGCGTGCACGTGCCTGTTTTAGAATAAACGTCATTCTCTGTTATTTTCTTTTATTAAGTTTATGTTGGTTTGTTTTATCCAGAGTGTTTATAATCCTGTTTTCTTTCCTTTATCAGGTGCTGAGCCCCTTGGTGGTGGATTGGTGTCCCTAGTGGTGGTTTCCCCCTATATGTGTTGTGTGGATTTGAGTTGGTGTGGTTTGTTCACCCTCACTTGTAGTGTCCCTGGGATCCTCTTTTCGGTTGTTTTGGACCCTTCCCCAACCAAGTAGGTCTCAGCCCTGATTTACCCTTTTAGTCTTATTGGTCATTTTAACGAATACTGCTTTTGTTTAATAAATTCATTGGTTTATTGGGAGTGCTGTCTCTGCCTGCATTTTGAACCTGGGTACCTGGTGTTAAGAATTACCACTGGGGTTCATTTCCTCGGGTGGAAGCCCCGGGGTGGCGTTGTCCAACCCTTGCACGACCCCGTAACGCCACACATAGACTATGCTACAAGCGTTAGCATCGGTTAGCTTAGCTGTATCAAGGCTGTAATAAGATTAATCTGTTTTCACTCTTTTGCTTTGTGAATAATTTCTCTTTATAATTCTGTTTAAAGCTGCATATGATGGTTAAATAAAATTTATTCGGATAGTTAAAGCATTGTAGTCTGCTTTACATTAAAGAATTCAGAGAAACTACATCATGTTAATGTCAATGTCAAGGATCTAATGGCAGACACAAACATGCAAGTATTTCCTTGATCTGGACTCTGGCCTGGACTCTAGTCTGGATTCTGGTCTGGACTCTTGTGTGGACTCTGGCCTGGACTCTGGCCAGGACCCTGGCTTGGACTCTGGCCTGAACTCTGGCCCGGACTCTAGTCTTGACTTTGACCTCAATTCTGGTCAGAACTCTGGTCTATAATCTTGTCTGGAATCTGGCATGGACTCTGGCACGGCCTTTGGCCTGGATTCTAGTCCGGACTCTAGTCTGGATTCCGGCCTTGACTGTGGCCTGGACTGGAAAAACAGAAACAACTTAATCAAAAGGAATAATTGTTATCCAAGTTTGTCATTTCATTATATTTTTATTACACAGTAATACTGTAATAACTATTGTTGAACATATTATTATTTGCTAATTCAAACTCTTATCCAGCTACAATGAGCAGCAGGATCTTTTCAATCTTTACTGGAAGCTGCTGGGGTTGATGGCTGGGATCATTTCCCCCTTAGACCCACCTCTGGTGAAGTGATGTGGAACTACACCCATGTGCTTCCAGCGACAGCAGGTTGTCGTGGCCTGATGAGTCCAGACGACTTTGCAATAACTTAGAAACAGTTTTCGTTCGGTAATAAATTGTTACAGCTTAGAGTTTCCCTGCTGTGAGGATACCAGGTACATCACCCGACCGGGAACATACGGGGTTGCTGGAAAAAAGAAAAGTGCCTGGAGTGCTGCTTGGGTGTAAAAATGGTGGTATTCCTCTGGTGCTCTTCAGTTATGAGAACAAGTAGAATTAATGAAAAGATTACTGAGGCACTCAAGAAGATAGAAGATAAAAAGCTTTATTAACTCATGGCTAACCTATTAAAAAACACATCCACGCCAATGCGTTTCAGCCTAAGGGGCCTTCATCAGGGCGAGTGGCAAAATGTTTGTCTGGCAGCTTAATTATTGAATATATAGACAATCACCAGCAGCTGCTCTGTGTGGGCAGGTAGATGCTCACATGGTACCCGTGGCCTGCCGATGACAATAACAGTCAGATTCTTTAAACAACAGGTTAACACAGCATAATATAACAAGATTCTACAGATATGTATAGAAACATCGTATATCTACTAAAAAATAAATAGATATGGTTTATTTCTTCAAGGAACCACAGATTAATCAGTTACAAAGAAGGAGAGAAATCCAGTTCCCCATTCAAACCTGGTACTGTGTCGCTTTTAGTGTGTAAACCTAAAATGCCTCTCTTTGTAAGAGTTTTTAAGTCTGTCTCCACCTCTGACTGGGTTTTCTACATGCTCTATTCCAGATACCTTCAATGAATTACAGTTACCATGGTTAGCATCCAGATAGTGAACAGCCGTAGGATGTTGTAGGTGTTTTTTAATAGATTAGCCATGAGTTAATAAAGCCTTTTTATCTTCTATCTTCTTGAGTGCCTCAGTAATCTTTTCATTAATACGGGGTTGCTGGTTGGTCCAACCAGGTGTCAGCGGGTAGACGATCAGGGTCCTACGGCCGATTCGCCTCAGATCTTCTTCTAGCCTGACGCTGAGGCTATGACGTTGTTGTTTCTATGAAAGACAGAAAACCCCAAAACACGAGAATACGTTGCACACTCCAACAGGACGCTGGTCTGATGCTGGGGTTGTCTTCACCGACCAGCTCTTCATGGTCGGGATGCCGGGTTGTAACGTAGGTTTGTAATGTAGGTTTGTAACGTAGGTTTGTAACGTAGGGTTGTAACGTAGGTTTGTAATGTAGGGTTGTAACGTAGGTTTGTAACGTAGGTTTGTAATGTAGGTTTGTAACGTAGGGTTGTAACGTAGGGTTGTAACATAGGTTTGCGCCTGCACATATCACATTTCTACAGCCAAGGCCTCCAGGTTTCCCCGAGTTTTAAGACATTATCAGAAGGCTGTGATTTTATCTGTAAGCTCTCTGAGGCTAAAAATTTAGCTTCGTGGTGGTAAATCTGAGCAGTAAATGTGACGTAATAAGTTTGTAAACGAATTAAGAAACTAGAAATAAAACGTATTAAACACATGCTTTAATAATGGTCATGTTAAAGTTAAAACTGGATCCTACGTACAGGACTAATAACCATAAACCAGTTTCCTTTCTTATCAACATTTCTTAGAAACATCAGTATTTATGAGCGTGATTGGGTCAGCATGAAACCCCACAGCTTCTAAACCTCCATGTTCCTGAACATTTCTGCTCCTTCACCATATATGGTAACAGCACACCTGTACAGACGCACCTGGAAGCTGACCGAGTTCCTCCTCGGACGATGGAGAGGGAGAAAGGAATTTCTGTTAAGCTTTAAGCCAACATACCCTGGACCCAGAGAAGCGAGCTCATCCAGCCCAGACGGTGGGAACATCTACGCTGCCTTCTACAGCCATCTGACACGTTCTAAACCCGCTCGGTAACCCGTCTGTTAGAAAATAAACACGATTACTAACTCATTCTTTAGACGAGATGAAGAACCCTAACCCCCCAAGATATCTCCAGTCCCTCTGTTCTACCTCCAGGTTCTGGGTTAGCCGGTTTGATAAGTGTGACCAGTAGGGGCAGCGTGGGGACCAGTTAGACCAGATTTAAGGTGACAGGTTGACAGCTAGTAGGTTATGATGAGCAGAAAAATCTCCAAGAACTTTTCAGACTGGATTTTTACATTGAACCGATTTAAATCGAGACACCTACCAGGATGTTTGTGGATTTCAGGTTATTTTAAGAAGATTCTGTTTTATGTTTCTTTCATGTTTCTGACTTTATTTTTCTTTTCTCACTGTGCTGCTCTCAGCTGCCTTCCTGCAAGAAGGAAGCTTTGAAGAGAAAATGAAATGCAGCGATCTGAAACCCGACCGGACTCTCAGACCAGCCTCAGAGATGGAAACCGGCTCACTGTTCAGGATAAACTAGGACAACCAGCAGGACTCCTGGTTGTTCAAACATGATGAGATCCTGTATTATTGTGTTGCCTTTAATGACCTTCCTGTCAGATTAACGTTGTGGAGCAAAGGTACGAAGTAGAAACCAAAGGTGGCTCCTGGCAGGAGGACGGTCACATGCTCAGTTGTGGATCACATGACCTGCCGTTAACTCTGATCTCCCGAGCAGCTGTGATCTACAGCAGAACATCTGTTCACACTTTAGATTAAAAGACACTCAGTGGAAAATTTGGACGCCTGCGAGCAGGAATTAAAGATGGAGGATTAACAGCTGAGCTGCAGGTTGATTTTCCAGGAAAAAATCCTTCATTCCAGACGTCAGAGGTGCTTCTCTCCCACTGAAACCTGACAGAAAGGGTCAGAGTCTATAGAAGCAGCTTAGAGACGCAGAGCTGGACTTCCTCTGGTTCCACCTCTATCAGGACTGTAGGAAAGAGATCAAGCATCCAAAACCAGGACCAAAGGAAGGAGACCAAACACCCAGAACCTAGACCGAAGGAAAAGGACTAAACATCCAGAACTAGATTCATAAATCTGACTGAGTGTGTTGGCCTCCTGTTCAGGTTAGTAAGTATAGAGGAGCGCTGATAGAGGGATGGATGGATAATGGAACAGGACTCTAGGGACGGAGGTTTAGCCATATGGCCCAGTGGCCCGGCCTGGTCAGCTGAAAGGACCTGGGCCAGTCGCTGAAGTCGCTGGTGGGGCCTCATGTGGGACCTGCAGATCTCAGAACAGCAAAGTTCGACCTCTCCATCAATCCATCAGTCTGACAGGAGACCTGACTCAGGGATTAGACTGATCCCGGCTGTGTTCAGCAGAGGGACAGGAAACAAAACGAGAATCCGGTCGCCTCAGACCAGTGTGAGGAAACACCCAGTTACCCTCCAGTACCCAAACTAAACACACTAATAGCCATTCATTATTTATCATTCATGAAAATCAGTTTTCCATGAAAACCTTTAG
This sequence comes from Melanotaenia boesemani, assembly GCF_017639745.1. Taxonomy (NCBI): domain Eukaryota; kingdom Metazoa; phylum Chordata; class Actinopteri; order Atheriniformes; family Melanotaeniidae; genus Melanotaenia; species Melanotaenia boesemani. The sequence continues at coordinate 6,488 of NC_055693.1, read as the reverse complement.
TCTGTCTCTAAGCAGGAACAAGTCGTAACCATGACAATATCATCGTGTTGGACCCCAGGTTCTGTGTTCCTGGTCGGACCTGGACAGAAAAATGAGGAAATCCATCAACCTGTCTCCGTTTCAGAGCCTCCGTGTTTCTGGGAAGAGGAACTGATCTGGATTCAGGACAAGTGTTCCAGACCAGATTTTTCAAATATAAAGAAGGTGTTATAGTAGACGGTGTCAAACTCCGGTCTTCGAGGGCCGCTATCCTGCAGGTTTTAGTTATTTCTTTGCTCCAACACACCAGAATAAAATCAAATAGATCCAACAGCTTCTTGTAAGCTTCTTCCCAATATTCCATTAATTTTAGTCAGGTGCGTTAGAGCAGGGAAACAATGAAAACCTGCAGGACACCGGCCCTCAAGGACCAGAGTGTAGAGCACCTGAATTATAATTTAAAGTCCAGATAAGCATGTGTGGTAAACAGTTCCATCTAATGCACAATGATGTGTAACATCACATCTAATGTTAGATTTGATTTCTAATATTTTGTGTTTTGGAACTTTGAAGTAAAAGAAAAAAAAACATTGTAGAGTTCAGCTCCCCTGACCTTTCCCTTTTCTCTTCCACCAGAAAACTACCAGAAAAACAATAAAATGTTGAACATTAAACTGCTGAAAAGAGCAAAAACATTCAAAGCAGTGAATCGTCCAGGCCGTCTACAGCAGTGCTTCTCTAATGCAGGACTACTAAGTAAAGAAGGAGGTACTGCAGGTAAGAATAAAGAACTAAATAGACCACATGTGGCTATTTTACCGTTTCTGTTTTGGTTGAACATTTTTCTTAAAAACATTTTATTTATTTTATTTTATTTTAAAAACATCTAGAATGCTTTAATGCTCTGAATTAGGCCTGTAAATACCACACAGAACAATATTTTCACGCCGGTTTGGTATCACTATGTCAGCACAACCTGCTGTATTAACACACCGGGCCCAAAATATACAAAAATAATCAAATCGTAATCATAAAAAAAGTTCTATTTATTACAGTAACAGAACACCAGTGGTCGTTCTCCCCGTTCATTCCTCAGTGGTTTGAATAATTGCATGTATTTTCTAAAGCTAAGGACTGTAAACTATTTATACATACATGTATCAGCAGCTTAAAGGCTCACTGATAAAAAATAACCTTCACCACCCACCAGAAGTTCCAGGTCTTCAACTTTCAGGTAAATTTACAGAAAATATAAAAAGTGATGTGATATGAGCGGAGCATCAACTGTAAGTAGAACCATATGAAGGTTAGTCCTTCTTCTCAACCTGTTTATTGAAACAAAATTTAGCAGCAGTGGTTAAACCACATCATAAATAACTAGTCCTATGTCAGGTCTGGTCTGGGTCTGGTCAGGGTGCGGTCTGGGTCTGGTTCTGATGTGTGAATGTGAAGAGGACTGTTAAAATACAAGCTGTTACTGAACCAGAACATTTAGTTCAGTTTTTTTTGTTTTTATTCATCTTGTCAGGGATCAGCATTTTCTGCACCAGCGTGTCTGGGTTCATGTTGTCTCGTCCAGCTGAGTTTAAACGAGGTGTAATTTTACCTTTTACATGTTTAGACTGGACCTTTCGTCATGTGTCATAACACATCTTTATCAGCTGATGGTTTTCCGTATCTACGTAGACCAGAGATCGGTACGTAGACCAGAGATCGGTACATAGACCAGAGATCGGTACGTGGACCACAGATAGGTACGTAGACCACAGATCGGTACGTAGACCAGAGATCGGTACGTAGACCACAGATCGGTACGTAGACCACAGATCGGTACGTGGACCACAGATCGGTACGTAGACCACAGATCGGTACGTAGACCAGAGAACGGTACATAGACCACAGATCGGTACATAGACCACAGATCGGTACGTAGACCACAGATCGGTACGTGGACCACAGATCGGTACGTAGACCAGAGATCGGTACGTAGACCAGAGATCGGTACGTAGACCAGAGATCGGTACGTAGACCACAGATCGGTACATAGACCACAGATCAGTACATAGACCACAGATCGGTACGTGGACCACAGATCAGTACTTAGACCACAGATCGGTACGTAGACCAGAGATCGGTACGTAGACCAGAGATCGGTACGTAGACCAGAGATCGGTACGTGGACCACAGATCGGTACGTGGACCACAGATCGGTACGTGGGCCACAGATCGGTACGTAGGCCACAGATCGGTACGTGGACCACAGATCGGTACGTGGACCACAGATCGGTACGTGGACCACAGATCGGTACGTGGACCACAGATCGGTACGTAGGCCACAGATCGGTACGTGGACCACAGATCGGTACGTGGACCACAGATTGGTACGTGGACCACAGATCGGTACGTAGGCCACAGATCGGTACGTGGACCGCAGATCGGTACGTGGACCGCAGATCGGTACGTAGGCCACAGATCGGTACATGGACCTCAGATCGGTACGTAGACCACAGATCGGTACTGTCACGGTTATGGACTTTATGTTAATGTTTTTGGGTTTTCTTGTTTATGTTTAGTTAGTTTTCCTTGTGTGCTGTGGTTTTCTGTTCCTGCCTCGTTAGTTCACCTGGTCTGATTAGTCATCCACTTCACCTGTGTCTTGTTACTCCCTCAGTGTATAAGTACTCCTGGTTTTCTGCTGTTCCTTGTTGGATCCTCATCATTCACCATTCATGTTTGCCTGTTCCCTCTGGTTAGTGTTTTCTGTTTTTCCTGTTTTGGATCCGGTAAATAAACCTTTTTGTACCTGCACCGATTCTGCCTCCTGCCTGACTGCCTTCAATTGGGTCCTCACCTCTTCCGACGCCCGCCATTCATGACAGGTACGTAGGCCACAGATCGGTACATGGGCCACAGATCGGTACGTGGACCACAGATCGGTACGTGCACCATGGATCTAGACTTGGACTGGACTAGATTTAGACTGGACCAGGACTGAACAGGCGGCTCCTTGTGTGGATCTGAACATTGGAAGAACAATAATCTGAGCGTTAATGTTTTCTGAAAGACATGAAAGGTGTGTCTCAATTCAGGGTCTGCAGACTTCGGAGTGCGTGGACTACATAGGGTACAGAGTGTCCTTCGTAGGCTACGCTAAGTCTGCTTAACGTTGATGAAATGGGACAGCCTACCTAGCCAACGAGAATTTCTCATAGCAACAATGTAGGACGATGAACCACTTCAACCTCATAGGACACTTCTGGTTTTCTACAGGGCTTAAAGTATTCCGGCCCCATGCCGGATCTCTGGCTTTTCATTAATTATGGATGTAGTGGTTGAGATTCTGAATTAACTCTTTCACTAACTTAAAACCTTTTTGTTTTATTGACAATTACAGGCTCATGATCAGCTGTTGTTGTGTTAAAACCATTATTCTGAGACCAAATTCCACTTTAAAAGAATAAGAGGTGGTGTAAGGTGCTACTCAGCCAGTAATGCGCACAGTTTAACTTACAGCACGTCTTCATCTGCAGTTAATAAATCCGTTAAATCTCTTTCTCTGTTAATTTACACATATTGTCATCTGCTTTCTCGTTCTATGTCTGTTTTACAGCGAGAGGAGGAGCCGCAGACACAGAGAAGCTGAGCGAACTGACGCTAACAGGCGGCGCTCCCGCCGCCGTTTGATCAGTTTCTAACTTCACCTGGAGCACCACCCACAGCGGACGTAGCGCCGGTGACTGATCCATGTTAAAAGAGAAAAGGAGTCAAAGCCCAACCAAGAAAGAAGAGCTAGAACAGGAAAAAAGGTGTTAATGAGCGGTGGTGATGGTACTGGAGGCTTCAGTTTAGTAGTTCTCAGTTTCTGAAGTAAACTATTGATTTTCTATCAATTTCTTATGCAGGTTAATCAGGTCTTAGAGAACTTCACCTTTTTGTTGTTGTTGTTTACTGAACTGACTTGTAGTTTAGTGTATTAAATTGCTTTTGTTTTGTATTTTTTATAACCTAATTTAATATTGTTTTGAACAAAAATGTTGGAAATTTAAAATTAAAATGTTACTAAAGTTCATCACTGCTCTAACTGTTTTTTTTATATAAATGGCCTTTTACTAAATTAAATGATTCCTAAATGAATCATTTAAATTAGCCGGACTGAGTTCCACACGTCCTTATATTAGTATTACCTTCACGTTCTAACATTCACATTTAAACTGTAGCTCATCTTATGTCCTGCTAAGCATGATGGAAAAAGGTTGTTTGCTTGTAGTGTGAATGCATCACTGCAGCTCCGCTCTGGAAAAAAGTTCAGGTTCAGGATTGTTTTACTTTAAGTCCTGTTTCCAACGTGGTCCATCAGGATCTCAGTCCCACATTCCGGAGAATTCCTCTTCTTCCCTCTTTTCCCTCCTGAGCCGTCATGGAAATGATGTGATGAATATGTATTACAGGCGCCCACCTGACCTTTTATAGCCTCCATGTGGGAGGGGCCAGGTGCTGCCTCACCTGCACCACCTTTAGACCAGAAACAGGCATGGGACGTGTGCACACTTTCAGAAATCTGGAAGTTTTGGTGTTTTCCCTGCGGTCGCCACCTGTAGTCTGCTCTGCTCAGGTCTACACGCGAGGACCCGGGACCGGGTTCTGGTTCTGGTGGGATGTAGAAAGTTCTGGTCCTGGTGGGATGTAGAACGTTGATCCAGGCTTTGGTTGGACAGGAAAAAATATCTCAGTTGTGAAAACTGGACCAACACTTCACTGCTTCTGTTACAGAGATCTGAACACCACACTAGCTGGTGAAGGGTGGGGGCTGGGAGGATGAGGAGGATGAAGAGGAACTTGATCTCCGTCGGGATCAAATCCAAACTTAATTTGCCAGTTTGTGAAATGTGGAAATGAAAAAGTGTTTGCTTTGGATCTTAATGAAGTTTCTGCTAATGCTGACGGACAGCAGCTCTCTGTGCAGATGACATCACTGACATGTTTGTGATGTCATCACATCATAGAACAGTCCGGCCATGATCCCGCTGAAGCAGAACCCGGTTCTGGTTCTGGTCTGAAACTCGGGTTCTGATCCGGATTTCAGTAACACAGCAGAAACAACCGGCGGGTTCAGAAACAATGAAGACATAGAAATTATAAGTAGAATTAAAGCTGCAAGCAGCGATGAAGGCCCTCGCACCTCTGGCGCCGCTCCGGCCTATTGCACCGCCCCACCAGCCGGCAACCTCCCTCCCCAAACAAGTTTGCTCTGGCAGGCAGCCAAATGCTCACTAGTCCCGGTGCTTTCTGCCTGCAGTGGTGATTGTGTACCTCTGAGGATCACCTGGTGCCTCAATGGTCCCACCAATGGCATCAGCAGTGTTCATGAGCATGTTTTCACCAATTGTGTAAAATAAATACAAACAAAAGCATGGTTTTAAGATCTGCAGATATCAACATGGCCAGTAGGTGGCACTATTGTGGTTGATCATGTACTAACATGTTGAGGTTGGGACTTTAATGACAACTGCCAAATATGACGTACTTTGGTCAACCGAGTGCAGAGTTACAGCCACTTCCTGTTTGATGGCGAGGGATTGAAACCTCACAGGCAGCCATTTTAATCATGATAGCGTACGGAGATCATGATATTTTCAATGATGAGGTCTCCAAGAATGATACTGATGAGTTTGAGTACGTTTTTAAAGCTGTCAACGGTAAAACATGTGGTACTTCCTGTTTCCAGGGGGCGGGGCTATGGCGTTGACAACATCTGGACATGTAGATGTGGTCAGCATGGAAATGACATCATACGTGGCCATTTTGGTCAAGATAGGTTGTTTTATATGTAAGTTATATCAGTTTCGTCTCTCATGGCGAGATATCAAAGTTTGAGGCCACGCCCCCGCCATGCCCTTTCTCCTTTGAGAAAGTTTTGCATAACTTTTGATCACACATGCCTCTGGAAGCTTCAGAGTGATTTTGAGGGAAATACGATAAAGTCTGTAGGAGGAGTTCGTTCAAATGCAATGGCAAGAAACAGGCAAAAATGACCCTGAAAATGACACGTTTTACAAAATGGCCGACTTCCTGTTGAAATTAGCAATTAGGTCTAATGGACAATTTTGTACATCCTGGCATAGTAAATCAATGTGGTGAATTTCATGCATGTCGGTCCACGTAGGGGGCGGGGCTGGTTGATGAAAATATTGTAGGGGGCGCTATAGAGCCATATTGCAACTATACCAGCATATGTCAATTTGGCTCAGTTCCACACCTGACTGCGATCCTTCCTGGCAAGTTTGGTGGAGATCGATGATACAACGGGTGAGTTACAAGTACTTCCTGTTTGGTGGCGTCGGACCAATATTCGCCATGGTTACGTTTGTCAAAGGAACTTGAGATTTTTGTTGTAGTATCATGAAAGGGTTTGACCTGTTGTGAAGCACTTTCAAGTGTCTGGGGTTCATGCCTGAGGAGAAGGACCACGACAACGGCAAAAAAGCACTTCCTGTTGAAAGTGGGCGGGG